>NC_054377.1:1375000-1657500 GCF_017654675.1 Xenopus laevis
TCACACTCCCTTCCCAGAGACTATTATCCACTGTTACTATAGGCACCATCTCTCCCTACTATACCTGCTATCCCACAGTCACACTCCCTTCCCAGAGACTATTATCCACTGTTACTATAGGCACCATCTCTCCCCTACTATACCTGCTATCCCACAGTCACACTCCCTTCCCAGAGGACTATTATCCCACTGTTACTATAGGACACCATCTCTCCCTACTATACCTGCTATCCCACAGTCACACTCCCTTCCCAGAGACTATTATCCACTGCTTACTATAGACACATCTCTCCCTACTATACCTGCTATCCCACAGTCACACTCCCTTCCCAGAGACTATTATCCACTGTTACTATAGGCACCATCTCTCCCTACTTATACCTGCTATTCCCACAGTCACACTCCCTTCCCAGAGACTATTATCCACTGTTACTATAGGCACCATCTCTCCCTACTATACCTGCTATCCCACAGTCACACTCCCTTCCCAGAGACTATTACCACTGTTACTATAGCACCATCTCTCCCTACTATACCTGCTATCCCACAGTCACACTCCCTTCCAGAGACTATTATCCCACTGTTACTATAGGCACCATCTCTCCCTACTATACCTGCTATCCCACAGTCACCACTCCCTTCCCAGAGGACTATATCCACTGTTACTATAGACAATCTCTCCCTACTATAGCCTGTATCCCAAACAGTCACACTCCCTTCCCAGAGACTATTTATCCACTGGTTACTATAGACACATCTCTCCCTAGCTATACCTGCTATCCACAGTCACACTCCCTTCCCAGAGACTACTTATCCACTGTAACTATAGACCACCATCTCCTCTACCTCCCACAGTCCACTCCCCTCCAGGCTTTATCCACTTATATGCCACAGTTCCCTTATGATTACCTGCTATCCCACAGTCCACACTCCCTTCCCAGAGACTATTTATCACACTGTTACTATAGGCCACCATCTCTCCCTACTATACCTGCCCTAGTCCCACATGTACACTTCCCTTTCCCAGAGACTATTAATCCCACTGTACTATAAGGCACCATCTCTCCTACTTACCTGCTATCCACATCTCACACTCCTCTTCCCAAGAGACCTATTATCCACTGTTACTTAGATCACATCTCACCTACTAATACCTGCTATCCCACAGTGCAGCACTTCCTCTCCCAGAGACTATTATCCACTGTTACTATAAGACACATCTCTCCCATACTATACCTGCTATCCCACAGTCACACTCCCTTCCAGAGACTATATCCACTGTTATATAGGACACCCATACTCATCCCTACTATACCTGCTATCCCACAGTCACACTCCCTTCCCAGAGACTATTATCCACTGTTACTATAGACACATCTCTCCCCTACTATACCTGCTATCCCACAGTCACACTCCCTTCCCAGAGACTATTATCCACTGTTACTATAGGCACCATCTCTCCCTACTATACCTGCTATCCCACAGTCACACTCCCTTCCAGAGACTATTATCCACTGTTACTATAGACACCATCTCTCCCTACTATACCTGCTATCCCACAGTCACCACTCCCTTCCCAGAGACTATTATCCACTGTTACTATAGACACCATCTCTCCCTACTATACCTGCTATCCCACAGTCACACTCCCTTCCCAGAGACTATTATCCACTGTACTATTAGGCACAATCTCTCCCTACTATACCTGCTATCCCACAGTACACACTCCCTTCCCAGAGACTATTATCCACTGTTACTATAGACCACATGCTCTCCCTACTATACCTGCTATCCCACAGTCACACTCCCTTCCAGAGACTATGATCCACTGTTACGTATAGGCACCCATCTCTCCCCTACATATACCTGCTATCCACCAGTCCACACTCCCTTCCCAGAGACTATTATCCACTGTTACTATAGACACATCTCTCCCTACTATACCTGCTATCCCACAGTCACACTCCCTTCCCAGAGACTATTATCCACTGTTACTATAGACACATCTCTCCCTACTATACCTGCTATCCCACAGTCACACTCCCTTCCCAGAGACTATTATCCACTGTTACTATAGACACCATCTCTCCCTACTATACCTGCTATCCCACAGTCACACTCCCTTCCCAGAGACTATTATCCACTGTTACTATAGGCACCATCTCTCCCTACTATACCTGCTATCCCACAGTCACACTCCCTTCCCAGAGACTATTATCCACTGTTACTATAGACACATCTCCCCTACTATACCTGCTATCCCACAGTCACACTCCCTTCCCAGAGATTATCCACTGTTACTATAGACACCATCTCTCCCTACTATACCTGCTATCCACAGTCACACTCCCTTCCAGAGACTATTATCCACTGTTACTATAGCACATCTCTCCCTACTATACCTGATATCCCACAGTCACACTCCCTTCCCAGAGACTATTATCCCACTGTTACTATAGGCACCATCTCTCCCTACTATACCTGCTATCCCACAGTCACACTCCCTTCCCAGAGGACTATTATCCACTGTTACTATAGACACATCTCTCCCTACTATACCTGCTATCCCACAGTCACACTCCCTTCCCAGAGACTATTATCCACTGTTACTATAGACACCATCTCTCCCTACTATACCTGCTATCCCACAGTCACACTCCCTTCCCAGAGACTATTATCCACTGTTACTATAGGCACATCTCTCCCTACTATACCTGCTATCCCACAGTCACACTCCCTTCCCAGAGACTATTATCCACTGTTACTATAGACACCATCTCTCCCTACTATACCTGCTATCCCACAGTCACACTCCCTTCCCAGAGACTATTATCCACTGTTACTATAGGCACATCTCTCCCTACTATACCTGCTATCCCACAGTCACACTCCCTTCCCAGAGACTATTATCCACTGTTACTATAGGCACCATTTATAAATACATGTTAATATAATTATAATAATCATTATGTGAATATTCTTGTGCTGGAGGAATATATATATTTAATATTAATGGGGAATCACTTCTCAATCTGGTTTTGTATTTATAGTTGAAACAATTCAGTCTGTTTTGTTTGTCGCAGTTAAATTGGTAACTTGTGGCTAATAAATGGTAACGAGCGGTTGCCCCTAAATAAATTCATTCTGTGTTTGTGTTGCCTGTGACACAGATGAGCCCAACGTTACACTTGCGCCCACAGTATTGTCTGTATATAAATATTTCATTAACTTTTCAAATTGTCTAATCAGAATAAATTGCCATTTAATAACTTATGGTGAGTTATTTGAATAGCAAATGTGGGAGAGTATTGAAAGGTAAATATGCAGCAGATTCATTATTAATAACTTTAGGCAAAATATTGAGTGAAAATATTACGTACACTGGGGTTTTAGGGTTCTTTTATATTGGGAGGAGGGTGGTGCCATATTGATTTCCTTATACATGAAGTTTAGGCATCTTGTATGTTTATTTTCTACTTGACATAAATGTACCCCTACTAGAGAGTGGAGCCCCCCAATGGCAGAGTGTAGTGAAATCCTATGTGACTTTGTGTCTCCCCCCAATTTGGGTTTGGATTGAGCTCGCGGTGCCGCCTGTTAACACAAGAACAGTTTAGTCATTAGGCAGCGAGCGCACGGGGCCCGGATCATTATTTTCATTGATACGCTTGTTATAAATAGGTCTGGCACAGCCCGGCAGTTTATTAAGTCTTAAAAAGTCAAAGCTGATTTGAAATAATAAGGTTTGACATTTGGGCCTTTGAAGTTTCCTCGCGACGCACTCGCATTAAGGTTCCGCTTTTATGTGCGACTCAACCACGAGAAAACACAAAGCTCACATGGCAGGAATCCTTCCCTTATTGCTGCCTTTCAAAGGGCGTAATGAGAATATTTAAGCAAATTAAAAATAATTTGTAGCTCTGCGGAGCCTTCACTTTGTGGGGGGACATCGCTCGGGAAATCAGCGGTCATTTTGCCACTAATATCCAGTCTGTAATGATCCCAGTTCAGCAGGGAAGTGACCCGATGTTGGTGCTGTTTATTCTTTTTCTCTACTAAAAATAAATTCAAATTTCCTAAAGTTACAAATATCCCCCCCCCCCTTTTACCCCCTTTTAAAACCAAGAAATACATAAAATTAGATGCCATTCCTGAAGATTCCAGGTTCTTTCAATTTATTGAATGTAGGAAATGATCAGTGTTTCGTTCAGTCATAATTGTAAAAATTTTAAGGGTTGAAGTACATTTTCAACCCTAAACTAATTGTTAGACACACGGTCATATAGTGGTTTTCAAGCTTCACTTGAAGGACCAACTTTTGGCCATGACCCTTTTGAATGTCCAACTTTCGGTAGCTTATAAGATGGGTACAGCTTCAGGGAAATATTTGTGCATCAGTCATTCAGCCATAGTTCTGAGAATATCTACAACAGCAAATTCACCACAAATCTCAGCCTAACTGACCTTACAACTGGATCTTCAGATTGATGGACAATTAATAGCCATTCCTCCCTCTTCTCAACAAAATGGCCTTCATGATGAGCCCTACCTGACACTGTTTAAAGCCCTCTAGGGGTCCCACGCTCACAGTTTGGTAATACTTACTCTTCCAGACAGAGGGTGATGCCTTGGTTGGACCATAGGGTCGGAAATGGGTGCAGATTGGCATATTTTCCTTAGGATCCAATCCCCCATTGACCCTACTTTCACCCAGAACCCTCAAAACACCAGAAGATGTTCCATATAGAGCAGTGTTTGTCAAAGTATTTTAGTTCAAACCACACTTGAAGGTTCTCAGGTAAAGGTTTCTCTATGATGGTCCGCTTAGATGGTACATACAGTACACATACAGGAAGTGATAAGCCAGCCAATGAATGGAGGGGGCTTATTTCCCCTTTAAATTATGAAAGGAATCAGTAAAAAAAATATATAAATCATTTAAAATCAAATTAAATTCTCTTGTTTGCTATATCTCAAATTTGCCTTTTGCGTTCTTCAGAAATATCTTTTTATTATAGTTTTATAGGGCTTTCTGACCCAGCCCATGAATAAGTACTTCATAGTTGAATTGGAACCAACAGACTGGGTGTGGGGTTCGTTTATTGACAAAATCATTAATTTGTGGGGTGTTAAGCAATATCCTCATCCACTTAGTCCACATCTGCAACCCATTGAAACCAGTCTCTTTCTGTTTTCTTTATAAAATGATATATTATTTTATTTTAATAATTCGCATTTTTTTTATTAATATATGATTAAATAACTATCAATATTTCGAAAGAATGATATATCTAAATTTTGAGATTTATAATTATATGTATAAAATGTAATTGCAACCTGACAATTGTTCTCCAAAATGTCTCCTTTTATGTCGACATTTTTCACTCCAAAATAGAATGAAAACAAAATAAAAATTTTAAGAAAAATTAAATCATTTAAATGTAAACAGTGACCTTTATTGTTTTTTTTTATAAAATCCCGATTCCTGTGTCGGCAGAGACTTTGTGCTCAGGAGTTAAACTGCCAGTGTTACATTCATGGCTAAATGAGATGCCTAAAGCCAATATTTTATTTCTATTAAATTGTTTTTGTGGAACAAGAGAGAGAGAGAGACGCCTCCCCCCTATTAGATGACGCTATCCCTTTAAAGGACAAATTATAATGTTGTATTGGTAATTGGTGGTTATGGGAGGAATCTTCTGTTATCGGGCCAAAGCCAATAAAGTAATATATGCTCCTAATTGTTAGAATTAGATTCTTTGTTTTATTGCATGACAACTATTTTGATACCCGCCGTAACAACTTACAGCTTCTTAATTTCCTTCACTTGCTGAAAGATATAATTACTAAATAAATTGCCTTTTCTGCTGAAATATTACCCAAAAACATTTCCAAGCTGTGTTGTCTTTCGAGGGAAACTTGTGCAAATGTGTTGCAATTATAACCTACTTAGTCATTCTGTGGCTGCAAATACGGCCTGCAGTCTCAAAACAGTAATCAGCGGTGCCGGGTAAAGTGCTCGGCTCATTTTCATTTTGTCTCCGCTCTAACTGGGTCCAAAACCAGAAGCAGCCTAGGTTCAGCTTCTGCCTTTGACCTTCTGGATGACATCAAGTTTTCCTGGAGGACCTTCATTTTTTTCATGGCTTTGCGGTTGTCATTTTTGACCTTCAGAAGAACTATGCCGTGTCCTTTTGACCTACAAGATCCCATTCCCACACTTCTGAACTTCAAGGTCCTTGAGGTCTTGATGAGGCCACACCATCTGTATCTATAGGAGTTTCTTCTGAACTTCAGGAAGTTCATGTTGACCTGAAACCTCTTGTTTCTCAAACAAACCCAAGCACGGTCAAAGATCTACCTCATCAACTTAAATAAAAATGGAAAAGTAACTAAAAAATGAGCGTTCCACCCACTTTTCCTGTTTGTTGCACCTCAGTTTTGGTGCCTTTGGACACTCATCTCTGTCAGGCTCCAGATGTGTGTCATTTTTGTTTGCTGTGCCTGTGGCCTCATTATCCCTAAAAGTGACTGTACCTAGAGATGTGATTGAAGCAGAAAAAAAGGCCACTGTACTATTGACTTTTTGTTCTGGAGAAGTGGATTATTAGCAGCGGAATATTGTTCTTGAAAAAGGCCAGGGAATTTAGGGAATTTTTGGAGACTGAAGTAGCCAAAGAAAAGGGAGGTTGGTAATATGACAGAATAATTCATATTTATGTTTTTTTCCACTGTAAAAGTGAATACCTTGGCAATCACGTCATGCTAAGTGCAACGCCGCACATCCATGCCATTCTTAATCCTCGTGTGACACCTCATAGAACAAGTCCGGCTCTCCGTCTGGTAACCAAAACCGCGGATGAACACTGAGCCCTCGTTCAATCTCCTACCTCTCCCACGCGCCCTTTAGTTTTAGAAATGTTTCTTGTTTTCTACAGAACCAACAAACACATTTCCAGCCTTCTTCTGTTCCATCGTCTCCGCTTGGAGACCTGAAATTCCGCGCATCTACCACGACAAATTTGCTGACTGTACATTTGATTTCATCTGTGACCAATGTAAATTTGCCCACTCAATTAGGGGAGCCTTGGCAAATGTAGACATGACATAATACTCACTGATTGCTCTACATTACCTGGGCCTGTTCCAATGAGGGGGCTGCTTTCTCCTTCCAAGATCTCTATCTGGCTGAACCTACAGAGGCGTAACCAAAGCCGGCTAACCAGATTAGTCTTTCTCTGCCAATCTATCATTCCCTCTCTCTGTCTCTATTTCATCTCCCTCTCACCAGAACATTCTAAGGGCCTTGTGGCTCCTTATTCTGGATTAAGACCAATAAGCCAAGTCAGTTATCAGGGGGTTGACCCCTGGCCTAGAGGAGCCACCATACTTTCAATATAAATACCGACATGATGGTTAAATCACTTTAAATGCAAACGTTAATTTGAATGTATCAGCCCTCTAGTCTGGAAGTGGGTTTTTGGAGCAATTTCACGCTGACCTTTGAGTGTTGAGGAGCAGAGGTGAAAGATGGGCACAAGATAACACAAGAAGGCCATTGGCTTGTTTCCATGATTAATTGTGGGGCAGGGATTAGCTATTTACATTACAGTTCTTTATGATCTCAGTAGGAGCAAACTTTGACCTTCTAACATAAACCAGATCCTGAAATCAAGGCATTCCTTTAGCGAGACCTTCTTAAACAAAAGAGATGCCCCAGTGGCTTGATCTGAGGACTGTCTCTTTCTACCTACAGAAACAGGAGCGCAAATTCACTTGCCAACTGATTATTCTCGAACCAAATCTTTATTTCTTTGGTCAGATCTCAGCAACAATTCGAATAAAACATCAATGAACGTGTGTGTTGGCTTTGCTCTTCTTCCTCGGCTGTTAAGTACAAAGACAGAACCACCGAGCTTCACACTTTATTCAGACAAGTAGATTCAGTCCAATCCATTAATGACAGTCAACTACCGGGCCCGCGGCTTCCTAAGCCACTGAAATTCCTGGCTCTCAGAGGAGTAAACTTGGATTCTATGGGGGTAATGAGGGCACCAACTCTACACTCAATGCTTCTTATTGAGTCGGAGCTACATTTTTAGCTGAATAAATTATGTTTTTTTGAAAAAATTAATTAAGTTGGATTCCATATGGGTTTTTAAAAAGGTCTTGGTGTCAGTGACCCCTTGAAAATGGCGAGTATCTCTCCAGTACTCCTTTTATCACCCTCAAAATCCAGTTTGGAATCGGTTATTTGCAGAATAATGAACAATATTAACCCAACTCCATTGAGGATTGTTGTTTGTCCCCAAGCACTCACCCCTATTTTTACTTTGCCCCCGACAGATTCTACTTGCGTGGAGAAAATTCTCTCCAAGGACTGGAAAGACAAAATGGATCGTCTGAACACCAGTGAGCTTCTCGGGGAGATTAAAGGTACGGCTCTGCGTTATTCATTCATTGGCTTCTCCGCTCAAGGGCTCCTTTATAAATGCAGTGCAAATTTGGGACCCAATGTTTATTTTTTTTATATCTGCGGTGCAATTGTTTTTACTGGTGTTACAGACGATTTGTGCATGGAGGGGCAAAGTTTTGCTATAGTTTGTTACTGGGGTGCAGCTTGTGCATTTAATGGAGAGGGCTTCTTCCTACTGGCCCAGGACTCTCTGATTATGCCCAGCAGAGCGTGGCCAAGTAGTATTGCCAATCAAGTCCTTCTTGCACCCCCATCCTTGGCATCACTGCTGTCATACCCCAACCCTTGCTGTCATTCCCCACCAGAAGTTGCTCCTCACTGCCCCCTGCAGGCTGGTCAGTATCAGTATTGCCTATGCTGCCAACTGATGCCCAACTGGGTCCTGACTTCTGGGTGGGCTGGCAGTTCTCCTTTGCATTATGGGGTACAATGGTTTTGGTAAGAAGTGATTACATTAGATTTGCCCTTAAATTGGGTCCCGTCGAGCAGTCGTTTGACTCGCCCTCACTCTCCCTGTCCCCCAATACTCTTGCACAGGGTTTTACATGGTGTATCCGCTCCCCAGTGATGTTTTCCCCTTCACTGTGCGGCGAGGGGTAGGACGGCTGGTTGGAGGGTGCCGCGGAATTAAGTGCCTCCATACATAGATTTAAATTGTAATTTGGAGCGTACGGAGCCCTTTGCCTCGCTGCAGCTGTCATATTTTACTCCTGCTTAAAGAGTTTTTGTGCTGAAGATTAGCATGCAAATTAGCTGCAGCAGTAATTAGCATAAAAAATAATGTAGTTACCGCAAGCATTGTGGATCATTTCCGTCTGCCATAAACACTTGGGCATGCAAATTCTGTCTGCTGCCATATTTCTCAGCATTCTTCTTCTGTAATAGTGTGAACTTCTACCCCCCTCCTCATCCCTACAGACCTCCACTTATTGCTTCTCTTCCCCTTTAAATTCAGTCCTACATGAGCCTCATACTAGAGTGTAAGCTCTGTGGACCTGTGGCTTTTTTTATAGAATGTTTATTTGCACATAACCCTGTATGAAATTCACAAAATCACAGAAATGATAATTATTTGCATTTATATTGTATATTTGTATTTACACATAGGGGCAGGAGCTGCCATGTTGTTTCACAGTGTAGTACATGTGGCTGTAGCTTAGAGTGCTCTCGGCTCTGTGATCCTAGGAGATGGCTCAGCTGATATAGACTGAGGAATAGAGGTGTGTGTAGCCTTTACTGATGTAGTTGTACAGGTACGGGATCCGTTATCCAGAAAGCTCTGAATTATGGAAAGGCCGTCTCCCATAGACTCCATTTTATCCAAATAATCTAAATTTTTAAAGATGATTTTATTTTTCTCTGTAATAATAAATACAGGAACTAAAATATAATTAATCCTTATTGGAGGCAAAAACTAGCCTGTTGGGTTTATTTAGGGGGTTATTTATTAAAGTCTGAATGCTAAAAACTGAAAAAATTTGAGTTTTTTTTTTACTACAAAATTTTGGTGGTGAACATTTTTTTTTCAAGATTTTTATACTCCGGAGCTGCAAAAAGTCAGAATCTGCCGAGGTTGTATATAAGTCAATGGGAGAGGTCCGTGGTCTGCGCTGGAATTAGCCCGAAAATCCGACTATTTAGGGCTGTTTGCGCAAAAATCTGATTTTTATCGATTTTTTCCCCTATCCGATTAAATCAAGCTTTTCTAATAATAAATAAGGTCAAATCGTGCATTCTAGTTTGTTTGGACTTTTTCTTTTTAAATTAAATACCAGAAAATTTTGATAAATAACCCCCTTAATGATCTTTTTTCCGGAAAACCCCAGGTCCCGTGCATTCTGGATAACAGGCTTCATGCCTGTAAAGATTCGGCCGAATACGGAACCAAATCCTAATTTGCATATACAAATTAGGGGCGAAAATGGAAAAAATTCTTCTTCTGTGATAAAAAGTCACGTGATTTCCCTACCCGCCCCTCATTTACATATGTAAATTAGGATGCTGTAAAAGGCCCAATCCCGAACCGCATCCTGGATTCAGCGCATCCCTACAATAGACTTATGGGTAATTGTGAAGCTCAAGCTGAGCCCGTGTTATTTTGCATGCGTAGTATGTGTGTAGTATAATACAACATGTAGTATGGATACATTGTAACCAAATGAAAGGGAAGTGAGAATTAAATCCCATCCAATAGGAACCCTTTATCCTGCCCAATGTACCAATAGTTGCATCTCTGTCCTATAATACCCGGCTATCTCGCTAGCGACATTTTTTCCGTTATTTTAGCGCCGGATGCAGCGAGCAGCCCTTTCCCCGTCTCCGCTGTTTAGCAAGCAGCTCATTATCGCGCTGGGAAAAGGCAGCTGTACCAGTCGTTAGACGGTGACAATGATGTCTTAATAGGAAGTAAATTGTAATGAAGATATCAGCTAATCTGATGGTTTAATTACCTTCCCAAGGAGCTTTAAAAAAGGTGTAAAAAACAGGCCGGGCCTCAGGCATCAGAAAATGTGGCATGTGGTGTCAGTGCGTCTCCCCCGTGTAACAGGCCGGGCTGCAACCAGCCTTAATGATTCACTTCTGCCTGTTTGTTTCTTCCTGTTACCCAAGAGCTTGTCTCCTTCTGACATCTGCGTTGCTCCTTTTGATTTTCCATGGAGCCGAGCCAGGTAGATTTAGCGATGTATAGATTAACACTGTTTGTGCGGCGGGGGGAGCTGTTATGGGTGGGATGCGCGGGGGGGGGAGCTCAAAACCTGTGTTCTGGGTGTAGGGAACCGTCTCACTTTATTTTCCAAGTCTCTGGAAAGCAATGTGGGAATTCACTTCGATATGTCGGAAATCGGGGTAAAACTGCAAATTCTCTGCCCCTATTCCTAAACCTACAGGGCAAATCAATCCTCTGTGTAATGACCGGATTTCTCCTGTGCTCCGCTGGGGCCTCTAGGGGGCAGTGTTCTCTGTCTGTTGGTGGGCAGAGAGGATCACTCCACTAATTGCAGCAGGGGGGAGCTGAGGTGACCTGGGCTAAGAGTTCCCACAAAGCTAATCTCAACTATAGGAGCTATTCTGGGGGGTTTCATTATCACTGCCCCTTACAAGCTACAGCTGTATATATATATATATATACTTGCACTAGAGAAATCTCATTGTATCACTGTACTTACACTAGAGAAATCTCATTGAATCACTGTACTTACACTAGAGAAATCTCATTGTATCACTGTATTTACACTAGAGAAATCTCATTGTATCACTGTACTTACACTAACTAGAGAAATCTCATTGTATCACTGTACTTACACTAGAGAAATCTCATTGAATCACTGTACTTACACTAGAGAAATCTCATTGTATCACTGTATTTACACTAGAGAAATCTCATTGTATCACTGTACTTACACTAACTAGAGAAATCTCATTGTATCACTGTACTTACACTAGAGAAATCTCATTGTATCACTGTATTTACACTAGAGAAATCTCATTGTATCACTGTACTTACACTAGAGAAATCTCATTGTATCACTGTACTTACACTAGAGAAATCTCATTGTATCACTGTACTTACACTAGAGAAATCTCATTGTATCACTGTACTTACAGTAACTAGAGAAATCTCATTGTATCACTGTACTTACACTAAAGAAATCTCATTGTATCACTGTACTTACACTAACTAGAGAAATCTCATTGTATCACTGTACTTACACTAGAGAAATCTCATTGTATCACTGTACTTACACTAGAGAAATCTCATTGTATCACTGTATTTACACTAGAGAAATCTCATTGTATCACTGTACTTACACTAGAGAAATCTCATTGTATCACTGTATTTACACTAGAGAAATCTCATTGTATCACTGTACTTACACTAGAGAAATCTCATTGTATCACTGTATTTACACTAGAGAAATCTCATTGTATCACTGTACTTACACTAACTAGAGAAATCTCATTGTATCACTGTACTTACACTAGAGAAATCTCATTGTATCACTGTATTTACACTAGAGAAATCTCATTGTATCACTGTACTTACACTAGAGAAATCTCATTGTATCACTGTACTTACACTAGAGAAATCTCATTGTATCACTGTACTTACACTAGAGAAATCTCATTGTATCACTGTACTTACAGTAACTAGAGAAATCTCATTGTATCACTGTACTTACACTAAAGAAATCTCATTGTATCACTGTACTTACACTAACTAGAGAAATCTCATTGTATCACTGTACTTACACTAGAGAAATCTCATTGTATCACTGTATTTACACTAGAGAAATCTCATTGTATCACTGTACTTACACTAAAGAAATCTCATTGTATCACTGTACTTACACTAACTAGAGAAATCTCATTGTATCACTGTACTTACACTAAAGAAATCTCATTGTATCACTGTACTTACACTAGAGAAATCTCATTGTATCACTGTACTTACACTAGAGAAATCTCATTGTATCACTGTACTTACACTAGAGAAATCTCATTGTATCACTGTACTTACACTAGAGAAATCTCATTGTATCACTGTACTTACACTAGAGAAATCTCATTGTATCACTGTATTTACACTAGAGAAATCTCATTGTATCACTGTACTTACACTAGAGAAATCTCATTGTATCACTGTACTTACACTAACTAGAGAAATCTCATTGTATCACTGTACTTACAGTAACGAGAAATCTCATTGTATCACTGTACTTACACTAGAGAAATCTCATTGTATCACTGTACTTACACTAGAGAAATCTCATTGTATCACTGTACTTACACTAGAGAAATCTCATTGTATCACTGTACTTACACTAGAGAAATCTCATTGTATCACTGTACTTACACTAGAGAAATCTCATTGTATCACTGTACTTACACTAGAGAAATCTCATTGTATCACTGTACTTACACTAGAGAAATCTCATTGTATCACTGTACTTACAGTAACTAGAGAAATCTCATTGTATCACTGTATTTACACTAGAGAAATCTCATTGTATCACTGTACTTACACTAACTAGAGAAATCTCATTGTATCACTGTATTTACACTAGAGAAATCTCATTGTATCACTGTACTTACACTAACTAGAGAAATCTCATTGTATCACTGTACTTACACTAGAGAAATCTCATTGTATCACTGTACTTACACTAGAGAAATCTCATCCTACTTTGCAGTAGCTCTCACTGTACTCACAGTAGCTCTAGGAATCCAACCATATGACTGTACATACAGCTCTAGGAATTGGTATTATTCTACTTGTAGTAGCTCTGGGAGATCTAACCATATTACTGTACATACAGTAGCTCTCACTGTACTTACATTAGTTCAAGGCATTGGTATTACAGTAGGTCTGAGAATCTGACCATATTGTACTCAAAGTAACTCTGGAATTGGTACTACTTTGCTTGCAGTAGCTCTCACTGTACTTACAGTAGTTCTAGGAATTGATATCACTGTACTTACAGTAGCTCTAGGAATCCAACCATATGACTGTACATACAGCTCTACAAATTGGTCTTATTCTACTTATAGTAGCTCTGGGAGATCTAACCATATGACTGTACTTACAGCTGTAGGAATTGGTAACTGGGAAGGGTATCCCTATGTACAGTAGCTCTGGGAATCTAATCATACTACTGTACTTAAAGTAGCTCAGGGAATTGTTATCACACAGTACATACAGTAGTTGTGAGAATCTAATGGAATCACAGTACATACAGTAGTTAGAGGAATCTAATGGTACCGCCATGTGTTCCATTAAGCTACTTCTTCTCTACCATGAAATCTGCAACTTATCAAGTGTGTGATCCGTGCAGTGTGTGTTGTCGGGTTGGTGACTGTGCGTCGCTCCTTCTGTTCCCATTTGCACTTCACAACTGTAACACCCCCCCCCCCCCCGAAATTTCTATTGTTCTCTGTGATAGTTTGTCACCTGCTTTACTACAAATGTTTTTCTGCTCATTCCATTCCAACTTATGTGCACCTACCTGCCTTTATAGCCTTTCCTATTAACACTATAGTTACAAGTACAGGTGTGCGTTTGACTGTCTGCAAGGAAATTAGATTATTAGCTCTGCGGGACAGGGCATGATTACAAATCCTATGGAGAGACTGTGTTTAGTGATGGGTAAATTTGTCCCATTTCGTTTTGATGGAAAATCCGCGAATTTTTTGTGAAATGGCCAAAAATTTAGAAATGCGAATTTTGACGTGGGCGTCAAAAATCGGCACCTGTGACAGTTCTGACACCGGTGACAATTTGACGGGTATTAAAGTCCAGTTTATGTGCACCTACCTGCCTTTATATCCTTTCCTATTAACACTATAGTTACAAGTACAGGTGTGTGTTTGACTGTCTGCAAGGAAATTAGATTATTAGCTCTGCGGGACAGGGCATGATTACAAATCCTATGGAGAGACTGTGTTTAGTGATGGGTAAATTTGTCCCGTTTCCCTTCGATGGAAAATTCGCAAATTTTCTGTGAAATGGCGAAAAATTGAGAAATGTGAATTATGACGCGAGCGTCAAAAATCAGCGCTGACGATAATTTGACGCGCATTAAACTCCAGCTTATGTGCACCTACCTGCCTTTATATCCTTTCCTATTAACACTATAGTTACAAGTACAGGTTTGTGTATACTGTCTGCAAGGAAATTAGATTATTAGCTCTGTGGGTCGAGGCATGATTACAAATCCTAAGGAGAAGCGAATTTCTCCCGTTTCGCTTCGGCAAAAAATTTGCAAAAACATGAATTTTGACGGAAATTGACGCCGGCGACAATTTGACGCGCACTAAAGTCAATGGGCGTACGTTAATTGTTTCTGGTGTTGGAATTGCTGCAATTTCGCAAATTCATTCGCTGGCGGCGAAACATGGAAATTGCCCCGTGAATTTGCGCCTGGCAAATAAATTGTCCCATTGCTAACTGTGTTGTATATGGTGGATAAGAATAATGTGGCTTATAGCAGGACATTCCTTGCAATACAATCCTATCATGTGTCTGAGTGTGTAATTGGCCAATGTGATTGTAACAATCGAGTGAGTGTTGCTGTTCCCTTCCCTGGAGATTTCCTTTCAAGCCTTTACCCTCCGCTTGCCTGTTAGGTGGGTGTAATAAGGGCAAGCCCCCTCTCCTGCTCAAATTGCGCCCTTGTGGTTATTAACATTTGTTTCGGCGCCGCTCTCTCTCGCAACAGGTGCGCAATTATTTTATAAGTAAAATATTATCTGCCTCCCCAAATTAGCCGGGGCGAGAGGCGCAGCCGTTTGATTAAATAATCAGCTCTGACACTTAAAATGCACTTGATTTCCGCAGGAATGTGGAGACGCCGAGCCGGGAATTTTTTATGCACAAAGCGATGATTTTAATTGTTTGTCGTAGGGACGGCAAGTGGCGGCTTGTTCCCTAACTGTCAGGCTGCTTTCCACCAGCCAAACTTTATACAAAATAATCCGTGTCACCCCCCAGTCAAACATGTTTCATCCACCCGCCGAAGCCTGCGAGACACCGAGCGCCGTGGAAATAGTTCTGCATTCAATTAGAAAAACCTAAAGGTTGGAAACCTAAAACCTGCTGTTTTTTTTTTTTTTTTGTTAATAATTCAGTTTGTGAGAGAGAGCGAGTGAACAGGCAGTGGGAATATAAAGGGTGGCTGACACGGGGGAGGTTTATTTCAGAGCCGCTGAACGACACACAAACTGCCATGGATCCACAGCAGCGGCGAATCCACAGCTGAAGTGCAACTGTCACGCGCCAATTGCATGTAGGTAACTGCTCTCTTATCTCTGCCATTCTGAGGCTTCTGTGAGCTCAGCTGCACCCCCCCCCCCCCAAAACTGGAGGAATTCCAATTCACAAAAAATTAGGCTGGGGAAAAAAAAAAAAATCTAGACGATCCTTTAAATTCTTGAAACTGTCGCCTGGGGACTGAGTGTCGATAAATACACTGCCTAAGCGCTGTGCCTTTAAATGTCAGGAGACGAACAAACTCGTTTTAAATTTATTTCTTAAATATTCATATTCCAACAATTCCCATATTTATTTGTTATTTCAGCCGTCGTGTTTATTCCATTTGTACAAGCGATTTAGGATTTCTTCCCGTCCTCTCCTTTTTTTTTTTTTATTTCTGGGAACCTTTTCTTTTTTCCCCAGCGTTTTCGTGCCTTTAGTTTGTGAAAATATTTGTAAACGAATTTGTCCTGAACAAAAAAAAGGCTACATTTTTCAATTCTATTCCTGTACACAAATTCGGAATGATTTGAATTCATTTTGATTTTTATATATTTAGGATTTTTATTTTTTATGCATGGGCCAAATAGTTCTTGTATCATTTTTTTTTAACTTCGATTGATTTTCAGAAGTGTATACAGAAGTCACCTTGCCCAAAGAGCTTACGCTCTATTTGGGCATGATGATAAAGGATTTTACCTGAAGCTTTGATTTATATATCTAGATATGTGTTTCAATGAATATTACAATTTTTTTTAAAGAATGGTAAAATATTTAGATTTTGATTTTTTTGGCTAAAAAATAATTCAGTAGCATTTAATTTGGTTTTGGTTCATTTTATAATAATTTTTTTTTTTTTTTAAAACCCATTATTACTAAAAACAAAAATATTTGATTTTTTTTTTTTTTTAAATAAAAAAGTTTATAAATGTATTTAAACATTTTTTTTAAAAAGAATTGTTCCAAATGTATTTTTGTGAAAATAATTGATGTTTTAGTCCAGACAAATAGAAATGTAAATATGACAATGGAATGGATATATTGTCGCAAATTGTAGCCGTGGAAGAGACAGGGTTTGAATGGGAATATTCACGAATGTATCGGCATTAAAATGCGAGTGAAATGTTTGGCTCGGGGCGGCTTCATTACCATAAGAAAATGCAGGTTTTATGTGGGACCTGGCAGAGCGGAGGTGGTGGGAGAAGCAAACGCGCAGCTGCCGCACTTAAATCGCAGCCGTTACACAAAGGGCCCCTCACATGAGAAACGGACGGAAAAAAAAACATTTCCAGCCTGAAATCTGGGAGACTTTGGAGACCTTTGATTCAAGTCGCTGATTGTAACGCGGCACAAACACAAGTTTATTCAAATAAAAATGCTGCAGGGGAGCGAGCGAGGGGCCCGAGCTGAGGTTTACGACGGGCGGTGATTCCACTCGGAATTCAAATAAACGCAATTGTGAAATTCCGGGGGAAAAAGTGAATATTAACGCTGTCACCAAAAATGTTTTTTTCTATAAAAATCACTGGAATTCTGAGATGCGGCGTAAAGGGACCCCAAATCCCGACGCACGTTTCTTTGTTTTGAGAATTGTAGGAAAATTTGAGCCGCTTCCAAGTTTTGTTTTTGTTTTTGTTTTTTAATATTTTTTTTCCCTTGTGGTTGAAACAGTAACTCAGTCGAATGTGAATCCTCGGCAGGAGACTGGTCTCGTTTTTCCGTGGGTTGGATGGGAGAAATTTCCCTGGAATATTATACACGGCCTGCGTTTAGTTTTGCCTTTAGTTGCACAATGTTGGGGGGTCACTGGGGGTCACAATAACTGCCCCTGGGGACTGTTTGCTGTTGGGTTGGTTTCTCAGAAGGCCAAAACATCTGGACCCAGACAGAGAGGCCTTGTTTGGTCAATGAAAGTCTTAGATTGGAACCATCTACTGTGCCCACGATCTGCCCAAATCCAACCAATCCCAGTTCTACCTACACCCCCCAATTACACTGCTAAAGAGCAGCACAATATTTCATCTCTTTCTACCAACCAATGAATCACTCATTCCCCTCTCACCTGACTGTCCTTACTGTAAAGAACCCCTTCTTATGCTGATGGTGAGATCTCCTTTCCTCCCCACCAATGAATCACTCATTCCCCCTCTCTTGGTAGGGAATCCCATAACCTGACTGTCCTTACAGTAAATAACCCCTTCTTATGCTGATGGTGAGATCTCCTTTCCTCCCCACCAATGAATCAGTCATTCCTCCTCTCTTGGTAAGAAATCCTATAACCTGACTGCCCTTACAGTAAAGAACCCCTTCCTATGCTGATGGTGAGATCTCCTTTCCTCCCCACCAATGAATCACTCATTCCCCCTCTCTTGGTAGGGAATCCCATAACCTGACTGCCCTTACATTAAAGAACCCCTTACTATTCTGATGGTGAGATCTCCTTTCCTCCCCACCAATGAATCACTCATTCCCCTCTCTTGGTAGGGAATCCCATAACCTGACTGCCCTAACAGTAAAGAACCCCTTCCTATGCTGATGGTGAGATCTCCTTTCCTCCCCACCAATGAATCACTCATTCCCCTCTCTTGGTAGGGAATCCCATAACCTGACTGCCCTTACAGTAAAGAACCCCTTCCTATGCTGATGATGAAATCCCCTTTCCATAGACAACACTGATCTCTGTGTAACTGTATAAAGAACAAGGAGAGAGAAGCTGTAGTATAAAACCTGACTGCACTAATGTTTAATCTCTCCAGATTCTGTGTTTGGATTGGTTAAGAAATATCACCCTACTTAAATCTGTTGATACATATTGGGCCTATGTGGGGCTAGTTGGGCCTCTGTATATATGTGAAATGCCAGGACTTGTTGTGGATCTGAGCCCAGAGCTGATTGTTAGTTGCTGAATATTTTGCTGCTTCTAGAGGAGAAGTATTTCCAGGTAGGGACTGTGGTGCCAATAGAGAGGCAGGAGTTGTATAGGAGAACATGGGATTATGGGATCAGGGAGTTTATTTGTACAGGTGGAACCAGAGGCCTTAAATTCCAGACTCTCAGTGTCATGTGCCCCTATTTGTCCCAACTGCCAGTTTCTCTATTTATATATTTCATTCTAGTCTGAAGAGTAAACCTAATGAAGGGTCTGTAATGGGATTATAGTGCCCGGAGCCCACCCTGACTGTCTGTCTGTCCTTTTCTGACTTTTTATATCGGTGAGGCCCCAGCACTTAATTTATTTATTTATTTATTTATTTATTTATTTATTTAGTCCTTTGCCTTTTCTGCAGATTTTTCTTTTGTGACATTTGAAAGCAAAAAGGAGAGGGGGGGTAGCAATGAACGGGGAAATAATACCCTGACTCTGAGCAGAAACCCTTCCCTTTGCCTCCCCCCATACCTGTCCACTTGTACCATTCCAACCCAGGGAATCAATATGGCGGCTCCTGGAAGCAGATACAATGTAGTGCCTCTGTCATTTATTTCGTGATTTACTGCTCTGCCTTATTCAGTCTGGTTTCTGGGGTCAGTGACCCTAGCAACAAGACCCATGTTGGAGTCAGGGAGCATGCTCAGTAGGGGCTGCTGGGAAATGGACCAACTAATATACCAATAACAAGTAGGACAGACATTAGACCTCCAATAGGAAAGCTTCTCTTACAGGCCACACCCACCTGAGTAGAAAGTTAAATCCATGCAGAGAAGGTATGTGAGTCCTGGGGAGACTGTCTCACCTTATTCCCCTTCCTTCTGTCCCACCCACAGGCACCCCGGAGAGCTTAGCAGAGAAAGAGCGTCAGCTTTCCACCATGATCACCCAACTCATCAGCCTCCGAGAGCAACTCCTGGCAGCCCACGATGAACAGAAGAAACTGGCGGCTTCACAGATTGAGAAACAGAGGCAACAAATGGATCTGGCGAGGCAACAGCAGGAACAGGTGATGCACCTGGTGCAAAGTGGTCTATATATATATATATATATATATATATATATATATAAACATTGGGGTAACAGTCACGCTGCTATAGTTCCAGGGGTCCCCAGGGTACAAATAAGCACTCACCCCAAATCTCCCCCTAACTGACCTTCAGACTGGGCCCCCTTAGCTCATAACAAGGTTACAGATATATAGAAACATTGGGGTGTCACCCTGCTATAGTTCCAGGGGTACCCAGGGTACAAATAAGCACTCACCCCAAATCTCCCCCTAACTGACCTTCAGACTGGGCCCCCTTAGCTCATAACAAGGTTACAGATATATAGAAACATTGGGGTGTCACTATAGTTCCAGGGGTACCCAGATATATAGAAACAAAGGAAATATAGAAATGAAGGTGCAGTGTCCCTTTAATTGGGTATTTGCTGTTGTCACTAGTGTTACAGGGAGTTGCAGTCGGAGCCCCCCTTTCCCCTCTATATCAGACAGACAGTCCCAAATTAATGTGCGTTTTTAAAGAAACTGACATTATTACCAGAATTATTAATTTTTGCCTGTAATGTGAGTGTGGGAGGGAGGGGGTCGCTGAACGCTCGGGTGACTTTAATACGTTATGACTTGTGCTGTTTTATGGCTTCGGATGTATTTCCACCAAATTGGGACACAGGCCGTATCCCCTAATGCAAAAGCAAATAAAGGAACGGAGGGGAGGGCTCAGCGGAGAGGGGGTGTCACAGTGTCACTGAGCCCCTCGCTGACGATCCAGTAATTAACTATTGACACTTGTGAATAAAGCAGCACAAATTAATCCTGACACATTTGCAGGCGACTGATATCTTACAGCGAAGCCTCAGTAATTATATTTCAAAATGAAAATTAAATGACACTTTTAACTAGGTTGTCATGCTCAGCGGAGCAAGAATGTAGCTCATCCAATCGGCGAATCAAATCCACTAGATTGGCCACATGGTGCTTATTTGTAATACGACTTTAATCAGCCCCCCGTCTGCCCACATGCCTACAAACTCCATTGGACAGGGCGGGTGCACATTGAGGGGATTCCGGCATTCAAAGGGTTAAACCCATTGTAAAAGTTGTAGAAATAAAAAAAAAACACACCATGTTTCCCCAAGAGCTAACACTCTATGCTGCATGTAGAGAGGAGGACGGCTGAGAGATGGAACACATCCCTTAAAAGCAGCAGACAGACCCTGGGCTGATAGAAACAAACGATAGTAGTGATGCATGGAACTGCCTCCCAGCAGACGAGGTAATGGAATCAGGGCCCCCTATATGAACAGCTGATATAACAGGCGGATGTACCTGCTTCCCGTATCATATTCACTATACACTGGTTACTTCTCTCCTGTATAAGTGGGAGGTGCTCCTGGAGTTTTGTTGTAAGGCAACTGTGAGACACAGCAGGACTCCCAGCAATGGAAAGTTCAATGCTGTAAAATCAGAGGGTTAAATTGGCCTTTTTAGAAGTTTTCCTGAATGAATGAGGGAAGGTTGCATTAGAGGATGTGCCTGCAGCAAATGCGATTCTGCATCTCCTGACTGTCCCTGTGTTTTATCCTGCAGATCGCAAGACAACAGCAGCAACTCCTGCAGCAGCAGCACAAGATCAACCTCCTGCAGCAACAAATTCAGGTCAGTTTCCGGTTCCTCTGCGTCCGCTACATTCTCTCCGTTTATAAGTTGCTGTGGTTACGGGAAAGGGGAGGAGCCTGCGGGGGGAAATAAGTCTGCGTCTCGCTGTTGTCCGGCGTCTGACTTCGTTACGAGTTTGTGGATTGTTAGGTTTGATGCAGGGATGGAACCAACTGTCAAATGAAACAGCACATTTCTTTCCTTCTATTGTGTACTCATGGGCTTCTGTATCAGACTTACTGTTTTCAGCTTAAACCTCCAGGGCTAGGGCTTGAGCATGCTCAGTTTGTTCCTCTCTCCCTGCTGTAATCTGAGCCCAGAGCTATGAGTGAGCAGGGAGAGACTCAGGCAGGAATTGATGTCACACCAAGCTAATATGGCAGCTGCTATCCTAAACAAACAGAGAGCTTCTAGAGCTGTTTACTCAGATATGGTAAAGCATTCTGCAGAATAAATATAGTGTTATAGCTTTTACTATTGTGGCTAATCTATTGGCAATAAACTGCTTCGGTAGCTTTACTTCTCCTTTAACAGGAGTTATTTCCCTCTTTCCACTTCCTGGACTACTAAATGGACTTGTGCTGAACCCAGAGTTCTAATTGGGTTTAGTTAAAGCAGTAGTTGGACATTTGGACCCTGGGGGGGGGCAATGGAGGGGTGCCATGTTTCTGGATAGGGAGACTGGAGGCTTCTGGTATTGGGATCTCCAGGCTCTAGTCCAAGCCCTCCTTAGTAAATAACTCATAGTATATTAGGGATGCGCAAAATCCACTATTTTGGATTCGGCCGAACCCCAGAATCCTTTGCGAAAGATTCGGCCGTATACTGAACTGAATCCCAATGCAAATTAGGGGTGGGAAGGGGAAAACATTTTTTACTTCCTTCTCACGATTTCCCTCCTCGCCCCTAATTTGCATATGCAAATTAGGATTCCGATTCGGTTCGGCCGGGCAGAAAGATTTGGTAGAATCCGAATCCTGTCGAAAAAGGCCGAATCCTGAACCGATCGCTGGATTCCCTATAGTATATAGAAGATGGTGCCAGAGGCATGCTGGGAGTTGGAGTTTAAGAGGGTCACCTGTTGAACATCCCTAATTTTATGTCACATTTTACCCCTCAGAGATGTACCCCGGGCTTCATTCACGTTGGTGGAGCTGCCATAGAACCATTAAGGCAACTTTAACTGCGTAACTTTCTAGGAATTGGGTGTTTTCTGAGGTTCGGGGAGTTGCTTTCCTCCATTCGGCTACTTGCCCTCCTGATTGGCTCCTTGTGCCGAGCCTTATGCCCCCCACAATATAGAGTCCTGGCCCCGTGTTCCAGCTGGAGGGCAGAGCATGAGGCTGTGAGAACAAAACAGGGGGAGCTGGGAGTAGCACGTGGCGTCCCCTCCGCTGTATGGTAGTAATTACCGACTATTCACTAGCCAGCCATTACCATAGCAACCACCCTCGTACGGCTAATGCTGCCTGGGCTCTCGGATTAGACTAAAAATAATACCAATCACCCATTGGCATCACTGTAATGTAAAGCTGCAACAGGAACAACTCCCAGCGCCTTACAGCCACGGATTCCATTTAAGGGAATTGGGGGGTGGAGAGGCAGATTCAACCTGCAGTAAAGCAAGTCTTGGGATTTAAGGTGGGGCTGAACTATAGCAACACCTTTATATATAGTGTAGAGCAGTGACCCCCCAACTAGAAGCTCATGAGTAACATGTTACTCTCCGACCCCTTGGATGTTGCTCCCAGTGGCCTCAAAGCAGGTGATTATTTTTGAATTCCAGGCTTGGAGGCAAGTTTCAGTTGTATAAAAAACACTTGTACTGCCAAACAGTCTCCTGTAGCTGCCAGTCCACATAAGGGCTACCAGTAGCCAAATACAACCCTTATTTGGCACCAAATAAGCAACCCTTTGGGCTTGTGTTGCTCCCCAACTCTTTTTACATCTAATTGTTGCTCACGGGTGAAAAAGATTGGGGACCCCAGGTGTAGAGGGTCTTGTCAGCCCAAACTGTCACCTACTTAATTAGCCTCCTGCCTATTACAGTATTATCTCTTCCCATATGTATAAATACAAATATACAGAGAAGGAATGTTCTGGGCACACAATAAGCTATACCCTCATACTGTACTGTCTAAGGGAATCAATATGGCACCTCCTCCTCCCATATGTAT
Source organism: Xenopus laevis (assembly GCF_017654675.1). Lineage (NCBI taxonomy): Eukaryota > Metazoa > Chordata > Amphibia > Anura > Pipidae > Xenopus > Xenopus laevis. The sequence goes on from NC_054377.1 coordinate 1,398,992, forward strand.
AAATACAAATATACAGAGAAGGAATGTTCTGGGCACACAATAAGCTATACCCTCATACTGTACTGTCTAAGGGAATCAATATGGCACCTCCTCCTCCCATATGTATAAATACAAATATACAGAGAAGGAATGTTCTGGGCACACAATAAGCTATACCCTCATACTGTACTGTCTAAGGGAATCAATATGGCACCTCCCTCCTCCCATATGTATAAATACAAATATACAGAGAAGGAATGTTCTGGGCACACAATAAGCTATACCCTCATACTGTACTGTCTAAGGGAATCAATATGGCACCTCCTCCTCCCATATGTATAAATACAAATATACAGAGAAGGAATGTTCTGGGCACACAATAAGCTATACCCTCATACTGTACTGTCTAAGGGAATCAATATGGCACCTCCTCCTCCCATATGTATAAATACAAATATACAGAGAAGGAATGTTCTGGGCACACAATAAGCTATACCCTCATACTGTACTGTCTAAGGGAATCAATATGGCACCTCCCTCCTCCCATATGTATAAATACAAATATACAGAGAAGGAATGTTCTGGGCACACAATAAGCTATACCCTCATACTGTACTGTCTAAGGGAATCAATATGGCACCTCCTCCTCCCATATGTATAAATACAAATATACAGAGAAGGAATGTTCTGGGCACACAATAAGCTATACCCTCATACTGTACTGTCTAAGGGAATCAATATGGCACCTCCTCCTCCTCCCATATGTATAAATACAAATATACAGAGAAGGAATGTTCTGGGCACACAATAAGCTATACCCTCATACTGTACTGTCTAAGGGAATCAATATGGCACCTCCTCCTCCCATATGTATAAATACAAATATACAGAGAAGGAATGTTCTGGGCACACAATAAGCTATACCCTCATACTGTACTGTCTAAGGGAATCAATATGGCACCTCCTCCTCCTCCCATATGTATAAATACAAATATACAGAGAAGGAATGTTCTGGGCACACAATAAGCTATACCCTCATACTGTACTGTCTAAGGGAATCAATATGGCACCTCCCTCCTCCCATATGTATAAATACAAATATACAGAGAAGGAATGTTCTGGGCACACAATAAGCTATACCCTCATACTGTACTGTCTAAGGGAATCAATATGGCACCTCCTCCTCCTCCCATATGTATAAATACAAATATACAGAGAAGGAATGTTCTGGGCACACAATAAACTTGTGTTTTCCTATTAAATAGTGTGTTTCTATACTACTGTGGAATACTGAATATTTATTTATAGTTTAAAGGGACAATAATGCAGGATAAGGAGAGTGTGTGAGAGTGAAGAAGCAGCGGAGCAGAGAGAGCGCACACTTATAGAGAGTCATAGAGGCTTCTCCTTTCTGCGTGTGATTAAGCACTAGAGAGTGGAGTGCTCTGGGAGTGGAATGAGGGCTGTCTCCTTATGTGAAGAGCATGTCGAAAGATCAGGAATAATTACATTGCACATTAGCCCCGTGTCCTGCCTGACCTGCTTAATTAATTTTTTTTTTTACGCCAGGATAATAATAGTTGGAATATATTTAAAGAGATGCCTCATCATTAAGTATCTAATTGACCTCTAATTTTAAGAGCCGGACTCTGAGTTTATTGCTCGTCTGAGTTGGTTTTTCTCCTTCGCTCTTCTCAGAAGGACGAGCTCCAGTCGGGACGCAGACGATTCCCTCTCACCTGATTGGCTCTTTGTAAATTTGGTCTAATTTTGGCACAAGAGGGGTCACTCGGGTACTTGACTGGCATAATCCCACCGCCTATAACATGGGAAATCCCATTATAAATTGCACAGAGGAAATAATTCTACCCTAAAATAATATAGAATGGACATTTTTGGGAAAAAAAAATATTTTTGATCTTTGTGTTTTTAGATCAAAACAAGTGAAATGCTGTAAAAAAAAAAATATCTTAGTGTTTCTTTAAATTATTTAAAAATATATTTAGGAATTCCTTTTATACGACTTTCCGATATTTCTCTTATTGGTGGCGGTGATTTTCATTTTTGAAATACCGTGTTTGGGGGCGAGAATTGATTCAGGGGCAGAGTCAGGAAAATGCTATTGTAGAGTTAAAAAAATAAAAATGTTGCCCATGTTTCAGCCTAAAAAGTATTTTTTGGATTGCCTTGTATACACTTTTACAAGGAGCCTATTTGCTAACATTTGAATTAAAAAAAAAAAATTCACAAATTTTATATTTGTCATGTTTTTTTAAAAATTTCTGTAAAACTAAAAATTTGGGATTTCTAAAGTGTAAAACCCACAAAATAAACTCTTAATACAAAAAAACTCTTAATAAAAAAATGGCAAGTAAATGCAGTCCAGGGCTTATAGAAGTCAACGAGAGCTGCGCTGAAGCTTTAGCCATTCAGAGTTTTTGAATTTTTTTTTTTTTTGGTAGTAAAACATTTTTAGAGGTTTTTGTACTCTTTAGCTGCCCGTTCTGTTGTTTTAATAATTTACAAGTCATTCGTGATTTTAGAGAAATAGAGTTTAATTGTAGTTTTAAAAAAATGCTAAATCCACTATAATGTTGATAAATGGGCCTTTTCATCTACATTCAGCCAATGGGTGGGGTCGATTCATGGTGTTTGGAACATGCTTCACAGTTTGGATTAGGGTTTCACCGAATGAACTATTTTGGATTCGGCTGAACCCCCAAATCCTTTGCGAAAGATTCGGCCGAATACCGAACCTGAATCCTAATTTGCATATGAAAATTAGGGGTGGGAAGGGGAAAACATTTTTACTTACTTGTTTGTGACAAAAAGTCACGCAATTTCCCTTCCCGCCCCTAATTTGCATATGCGAATTAGGATGCGGTTCGGCCGGGCAGAAGGATTCGGCCGAATCCTGCTGAAAAAGGCAAATTCCGAACCGAATCCTGGATTCAGTGCATCCCTAGTTTGGATGCAATAATTTTCTCAGACATACTGTAGAAAAGCAGTCGAAGATTTTCTTAAAAAAACTTAAAAAACATTTAAAATGTAAAATTTAAATGTTTCTGTACATATTCCCAACGCGTTTTGAGCTGAAATCTTCTGATTTTCTTTTAGGTCAAAATGCATTGGCATATGTTATTAAAAAAAATTGTACCGTAACATTTTATTAATTACACTCTTTGTACAGTCAGGAAAATGTTGTTGTAGATATTTAGTTTTAATGCAAATCCCGACGCGTTTCACCCAAAAAGGTTTTCCTGATATATTTTAAAGAACCTTCAATTTTTCTATTTTAGACTTATGGGTTAAGTTTCATGTTGGGAAATTCTGCAGACAGGCAGGAAATTTTTTTCTATACCCATTGTATCATTTTTGTGTTTGAAACGCGTTTCTGGTCAGAGCATTTCTGGTGTAATAACTGTCACAGAGACAGGAACACAAACATGTTTTGAGCAAAAAAAAAAAAGACTTCCCTGATGGACACCTTTAAGTTTAAATTTGCTGGCATAGGTTGCAAAAACATTTTCTACAAAATAATTTTTTTATATATATTTCACAGGTTTTTGTAAAGTTTTATGTATATGGGCGATGCCACTTTTTATGTTTAAAACGCGCTTCTAGCTTAAATGTGGAAATTGTCTTGGATGTAGAAATTGCAATTGTAAATAAACAACAACACTGTTGCAACTTCAAATTTCGTTTTTCGCCAGGGAAGACCGAAACGCGTCGGGATAGAGGGTGTATAATAAAAATGTTTCTAAAGTAAAAATTTCCTTGATGGATTTTTTCCTGTATTTAACTTATGGGTGGTCTTGATTTGTTCTGTTTAAAATGTGTTTCTGAATAACGCAGTTTTGGTAAAATAATTGTCTTGGCAACGGGGATACAGTCAGGAAAATATCCTTGTAGATTTTTTATTTTTTTTTTTACAACATATCCAAAAGTGTTTCGACTTTAAAGTTCTTCCCTGAAAAAACACAGGAAGGAATATTTTGTTGTAGGAAAATGTTGTGCAACGTTTCAGCCTAAAACCAACTGACAAAAACCTTTTATGGTAAAATGCGTTGAGATAATAGTGATTTTTTTCTATTATAAAATGTTTTAAATTTTTTAATAATCTGTGTTGGAAATGCTTCTGGGTTTTTGTGCAATGATTGTCTTGGATTGAGGAATGTGGTCCAGAAAAAAACATTATTTTGACCCTAAAGTCTTTATGGGATGAGGGAATAGTTTATTTAAATGTTTTGAAATATATTATGGAAAAATGTTTTACAATTTCATATTCTCGATTTAATTTGGAGGGTCATGTATATGATGGTCCGTTTTGTGTTGGAAATGGGTTTTGGTTCAAGAACTTGGTCTTAGATACAGGAACATATTTGGGGAAAAAATGTTTTTTTCTGTGACATCCCAACGCGTTTTCAACTTTATTGGGATGTGTTGATAAAATATGTTTCTACAATAAAATGACTTGGATTGTTGAGCGCCATGTGTTTTGTGGGCGATATTCAGTTTTGTGATTAAAAACCTGGTTCTGGACAGTGCAACATGGGTATGGGATCTGTTATCCAGAAACCTGTTATCCAGAAAGCTCCAAAGTATGGGAAGGCTGTTTCCATTTTAATAAAATAATTAGAATTTTAAAAACTGATTCCCTTTTTCTCTGTAATAATAAAACAGTCGCTTGTACTTGATCCCAACTAAGATATAATTAATCCTTATTGGAAACAAAACCAGCCTATTGGCTTTATTTCATGTTTATATGATTTTCTAGTAGACTTAAGGTATGAAGATCCAAATTACAGAAAGATCTGTTATCCAGGAAACCCCAGGTTGCGAGCATTCTGGATAACAGGTCCCTTACCTGCACTTGACCTCAACTAAGATATAATTAATCCTTATTGGAAGCAAAACCAGCCTATTGGCTTTATTTCATGTTTATATGATTTTCTAGTTGACTTAAGAGATGAAGATCTAAATTACAGAAAGATCCGTTATCCAGGAAACCCCAGGTCACGAGCATTCTGGATAACAGGTCCTATACCTGTACTTGACCTCAAAATAAGATTTAATTAATCCCTATTGGAAACAAAACCAGCCTATTGGCTTTATTTCATGTTTATATGATTTTCTAGTAGACTTAAGAGATGAAGATCCAAATTACAGAAAGATCCGTTATCCAGAAAACCCCAGGTCCTAAGTATTCTGGATAACAGGTCCCATACCTGTAATTGTCTCCTTGAATTCCAAACACTTTTCAACTGAGTTGGGATTATATTTATATATTTGCTTACAGTAACATTTCAGGAGTATCCGGTGTAGAACTTTTCCTGCCTATGGGTGGTGTCAATTTTTTGGTGCAATCGTCTTGGAAACGGATGTAGGTTTATTTATTTTTTTTTTTTTTTCATAGATTTTTTTTTTTTACTACATTTCGTCGTAAATGCGTCAGGCTTCACTGATGAAGGTTGAAACGCGTTGGGCTGTGATTTAAAAAAAAAAATAGCTAAAAGGTTGTGTTTGAAATGCGAGTGCAGTTTCTCTGTATCCGACTGGGTGGTGCCTGGAAACACCGCCCTTTATTATTATTATTATTATTATTATTATAAAGTTTATTATTTGTCAGGTGGAACGCAGTGAAAGCACAAACTCCTCTTTTAAGTTTCCCTTTGAATTAAAGGAGGTTGTTGCAAATGTCAGGGGAGTGAGTGCAATTGGGTGGCGCTCTCTCTCGCAGTGCCGGCCCTCCTCTCCATCCAGTCCATGTTTATTCTCGGCACTCATTTACACACGCGGCTTATTTTTTAAAACAATCCTGGGACTTAAAGTCACATGAAAGAAATGTACATTTAGAAAGAGCCCGGGGCCCTCGCCCAATCTTCAAATATTTTGTGCGTTTGCGCGTATGGAAATTAGTTTTGCCGTCTCTTGCCCCGGGGCAGCTGCTTGTCAGCTCTTTGGTCCTTTCCCGGCAGAAGGGGGAGAAATGCAAATACTGTTGGTTATCTAATCTAATTAGCCGCCTCTCGTTTGCCTTTACGACGGGATTAAAAACACGATGTTGCGCCTCTAAAGCTTGCGTTTGTCTCGCCGAGTCGCCGGGCCCTTTTACGCTTCGCAAAGGAATATATAAATAATGGAAAATAATGATTTATTTATGTAGAACTCACAGTATTCCGACCGAGTGCGGGATTAGACCTAAAATAACATTTACTCACAGTAATTGGCAAAGAGCAACTTTTTTTTCTTGCCTTTTTTTTTTTTTCATCAAATCTAATTTTGTTTCGCAGTTGTAGCGAGGCCATCGGGGAAATCTCGCGTCTCGGGGAACGTTCTGAGTGGGGTTTTATGTTTTCTTTATTAATTCCTCGCCTTGCTGATTTTTCTAGACAGTTTGGAGCGGGTCTGTCTGGTGCTGTAACGAGGCGGCGGGTGGGAGAGAACCTGTGGGTGGGGGGGGGTGCCGGAGCTCAGGTGGGAAGGGTGAGGGGCAGGAGAGAGGGGCCTGAGTATCACTCACTGACGACAGTCACAAACTGGCCCCAAATGTGTGTGTGGCTACAGGATCTTGCTCCGGGCCCCATGTATGAAATAGGCCCCATTAGTCTTGATACATTAATGGCAATGAATGTGACATAATCCTGGGCACCACAATGGGCACAAAGCAGCGCTGAACTTAATACCCACCAGTTATTCCACACTTGCCTGTCTGCCCTTCTACAGACACCTGGACTTATCCAGTAACAGGCACAATCTGGGTGCAATGGGGTGTGGTCTGGGCATAACTGGGGTACAACCAAAAATCTCCCAGATTATCTCATATCATTCTTACCCCTTGTACCCCTAATATCCATCTAACCCCTCATATCCATCTTACCCCTTATATCAATCTTACCCCTTGTACCCCTCATATCAATCTTACCCTTTGTACCCCACATATCAATCTTACCCCATGTACCCCTCATATCCATCTTACCCCTTGTACCCCTCATATCAATCTTACCCCTTGTACCCCTAATATCCATCTTACACCTTGTACCCCTCATATCCATCTTATACTTTGTACCCCTCATATCCATCTTACCCCTTGTACCATTAATATCCATCTTGCCCCTTATATCCCTAATATCCATCTTACACCTTGTACCCCTCAAATCAATCTTATACTTTGCACTCCTAATATCCATCCTCCCCCTTGTTCCCCTCATTTCAATCTTACCCATTTTACCCCTCATATCAATCTTACCCCTTGTACCCCTCAAATCCATCTTATACTCTGTACCCCTAATATCCGTCCTCCCGTTGTACCTCTTCTATCCTTCCTCCTCCATGTACCCCTCATATCCATCTTAACCCTTGTACCCCTCATATCAATCTTACCCCTTTTACCCCTCATATCCATCTTGCCCCTTGTACCCCTTATATCCATCTTGCCCCCTTGTACCCCTTATATCCATCTTGCCCCCTTGTACCCCTAATATCCATCTTATAATTTGTACCCCTAATATCCATGCTCCTCCTTGTACCCCTCATATCAATCTTACTCCTTGTACCCCTCATATCCATGTTATAATTTGCACCCCTCATATCCATTTTACCCCCCTGAACCCCTCTAATGGACTGTTCTTGGACTAAATGATTTTATATAAAAGGTCCCCCATGTCCCCTAGAGACATGTCAGTAATAGGTCCCAGTCTTTGCTTTGAGTTCCGATCTCTTCCCGACATGTTCAGTTCCACCGGCTTCTCCCATAATTGGAACCAGATCTCAGGCCGGCAGCGACTCAGCTTTAAATTTAAGAAAACCGAATCCACTTAGGAATTTTACACCCATTAAATAAGGAAAACAAAGTGGCCGGGGTGTGTCGCACAATGTGGGGAGAGAAAGCCAAACCACAACAAATAGGGGGGAATAAAAATGTAACATTGTGTCATCTCTCAACTGACGGAGGAAATGACTGTCAGCAAAATGTACTGGAGCTTTGTAATGATCTGCCGACCCCGTTGTCACAACATCAACCACAGTTTTCCACTATGGCTGGAATAAAGAATTAGCGAATGTCTGTGTGACCCCCCCAACCAAGGGAACATCTCATTTACTTGCCTTTCTGTCAACGCCCTGCACAACTTTATGTCTATTGTTTTTCCACTTTATTATAAATACTGTACCTATTTAGTACTACCAATCCCTATTTCTGTAGGGAAATGAGAGAGAGAGCAGACAGTAACCCTTCCAACACTTTCCTCTTGTCTCTATATATTAGGTACCTATCTAGTGTTACCAATCCCTATTTCTGTAGGGAAATGAGAGAGAGCAGACAGTAACCCTTCCAACACTTTCCTCTTGTCTCTATATATTAGGTACCTATCTAGTGTTACCAATCCCTATTTCTGTAGGGAAATGAGAGAGAGCAGACAGTAACCCTTCCAACACTTTCCTCTTGTCTCTATATATTAGGTACCTATCTAGTGTTACCAATCCCTATTTCTGTAGGGAAATGAGAGAGAGAGCAGACAGTAACCCTTCCAACACTTTCCTCTTGTCTCTATATATTAGGTACCTATCTAGTGTTACCAATCCCTATTTCTGTAGGGAAATGAGAGAGAGCAGACAGTAACCCTTCCAACACTTTCCTCTTGTCTCTATATATTAGGTACCTATCTAGTGTTACCAATCCCTATTTCTGTAGGGAAATGAGAGAGAGCAGACAGTAACCCTTCCAACACTTTCCTCTTGTCTCTATATATTAGGTACCTATCTAGTACTACCAATCCCTATTTCTGTAGGGAAATGAGAGAGAGCAGACAGTAACCCTTCCAACACTTTCCTCTTGTCTCTATATATTAGGTACCTATCTAGTGTTACCAATCCCTATTTCTGTAGGGAAATGAGAGAGAGCAGACAGTAACCCTTCCAACACTTTCCTCTTGTCTCTATATATTAGGTACCTATCTAGTACTACCAATCCCTATTTCTGTAGGGAAATGAGAGAGAGCAGACAGTAACCCTTCCAACACTTTCCCCTTGTCTCTATATATTAGGTACCTATCTAGTGTTACCAATCCCTATTTCTGTAGGGAAATGAGAGAGAGCAGACAGTAACCCTTCCAACACTTTCCTCTTGTCTCTATATATTAGGTACCTATCTAGTGTTACCAATCCCTATTTCTGTAGGGAAATGAGAGAGAGCAGACAGTAACCCTTCCAACACTTTCCTCTTGTCTCTATATATTAGGTACCTATCTAGTGTTACCAATCCCTATTTCTGTAGGGAAATGAGAGAGAGCAGACAGTAACCCTTCCAACACTTTCCTCTTGTCTCTATATATTAGGTACCTATCTAGTACTACCAATCCCTATTTCTGTAGGGAAATGAGAGAGAGCAGACAGTAACCCTTCCAACACTTTCCCCTTGTCTCTATATATTAGGTACCTATCTAGTGTTACCAATCCCTATTTCTGTAGGGAAATGAGAGCAGACAGTAACCCTTCCAACACTTTCCTCTTGTCTCTATATATTAGGTACCTATCTAGTGTTACCAATCCCTATTTCTGTAGGGAAATGAGAGAGAGCAGACAGTAACCCTTCCAACACTTTCCTCTTGTCTCTATATATTAGGTACCTATCTAGTGTTACCAATCCCTATTTCTGTAGGGAAATGAGAGCAGACAGTAACCCTTCCAACACTTTCCTCTTGTCTCTATATATTAGGTACCTATCTAGTGTTACCAATCCCTATTTCTGTAGGGAAATGAGAGCAGACAGTAACCCTTCCAATAGAATGCTTGGTTACACAATAGGATGAGGGGTAAATACAAAGCACATCTATGAAAAGACACAATATAAAAGTTGGTGGAACAGATGATTAAAGACTTAGTACAGTGTGAGTGGGGATTTACTGCTATGGCAGCTCCTCTATAAATTCCAACTCCCAGTTACTACTCGAAGGAGACAGTGCTGTTCCTCTGTTCAGTTCACACGAATAAAAGAGAAAAGACAAAGACGCCACATAAAAAAGTCACAGTTTGGTGAGGTGTGAGTACTAGGTAGTTGCAATATGTACATCCCATAACATCATTTATCCAACTTCTCCCCATCCCTATAGAAACCAAACCCAAACCCAATGAGCGACAACTTCTCCTGCTGCTCATTCCCTACCTTTACATTTCATTGGAATCAAGAAGAACATTTAAGTTTAAGGGGAACTAAAAGTGCAGCAAAAATAGAGACATTAGGACAAGATGGAGACAGTAGGGGAAGCTGGAGACAGTAGGGTAAGATGGAGACAGTAGGGCACGATGGAGACAGTAGGGGAAGCTGGAGACAGTAGGGCAAGATGGAGACAGTAGGGGAAGCTGGAGACAGTAGGGTAAGATGGAGACAGTAGGGCACGATGGAGACAGTAGGGGAAGCTGGAGACAGTAGGGCAAGATGGAGACAGTAGGGGAAGCTGGAGACAGTAGGGTAAGATGGAGACAGTAGGGCACGATGGAGACAGTAGGGGAAGCTGGAGACAGTAGGGCAAGATGGAGACAGTAGGGGAAGCTGGAGACAGTAGGGTAAGATGGAGACAGTAGGGCACGATGGAGACAGTAGGGCACGATGGAGACAGCAGGGAGAGATGGAGACAGCAGGGGAAGATGGAGGCTGTAGAGGAAGATGGAGGCTGTAGGGGTAGATGGAGGCTGTAGGGGAAGATGGAGACAGTAGTTCAAGATGGAGACAGTAGGGGAGGATGGAGACAGTAGGGGAAGATGGAGACAGTAGGGTAAGATGGAGACATTAGGGAAAGATGGAGACAGTAGGGGAAGCTGGAGACAGTAGGGAAAGATGGAGACAGTATGGGAAGCTGGAGACAGTATGCCACGGGGGAGATAGCAGGGTACGATGGAGACAGTAGGACAAGTTGGAGACATAATGGAGACAGTAGGGCACGATGGAGACAGCAGGGGAAGATGGACACAGCAGGGGAAGATGGAGACAGCTGGTCAAGATGGAGACAGTAGGTCAAGATGGAGACCGTAGGGGAAGATGGTGGCAGTAGGGGATGATGGCGGAAGTAGGGGAAGATGGAGACAGTGGGACAAGATGGAGACAGTAGGGCAAGATGGAGACAGTAGGGCACGATGGAGACAGCAGGGGAAGATGGACACAGCAGGGGAAGATGGAGACAGCTGGTCAAGTTGGAGACAGTAGGTATAGTAGGTCAAGATGGAGACAGTAGGTCAAGATGGAGACCGTAGGGGAAGATGGAGACAGTAGGACAAGATGGAGACAGTAGGTCAAGATGGAGACCGTAGGGGAAGATGGAGACAGTAGGGCAAGATGGAGACAGTAGGGCAAGATGGAGACAGTAGGACAAGATGGAGACAGTAGGGGAAGATGGAGACAGTAGGGGAAGATGGAGACAGTAGGACAAGATGGAGACAGTAGGTCAAGATGGAGACCGTAGGGGAAGATGGTGGCAGTAGGGGAAGATGGCGGAAGTAGGGGAAGATGGAGACAGTGGGACAAGATTGAGACAGTAGGGCACTATGGAGACAGTAGGGCACTATGGAGACAGTGGAGCAAGAGAGACAGTAGGACAAAAGAGAGATTGTAAGGCAAGATGGAGACTGTGGGGCAATAATAATTTGCAGTGTTGCTCTTTGGTTGTTGAATCTTGTGTTTAGTTGTGCTAAAGCTGTGCTGAATGTGCCGTGATATATATCAATACAGAACAATTGTATCACAGACAGCGGTGCAGTTATCTGAATGAAGCTGTTGTGTATAATAGAGCCATGTTCTACTGAGTCAGAACCGCCCGTGGCGAGCCACGCGTTTGGCTTCAGCCGTTCCTCTGCCGTCTCCATTCATCACTTCCATTTAATTGTAAAAATCTGCTGAAAACCTAATTCCCGTGTATGAAAATAAACAGTAGCCCCTCAGCGGGGAGAAGAGGCTTTGAAGGAGGGCGGCTGGTGAGTACATTAAGCAGAGCCACGGGATGATTTATTGGGCCACGTTATACACAGTTATATACACGTATATACACTTATACACAGTTATATACACTTATATACACTTATATACACTTATATACACTTATATACACTTATACACACTTATATACACTTATATACACGTATATACAGTTATACACACTTATACACAGTTATATACACTTATATACAGTTATATACAGTTATATACACTTATATACAGTTATATACACTTATACACAGTTATATACACTTATATACACTTATATACAGTTATATACAGTTATATACACTTATACACAGTTATATACACTTATATACACTTATATACACTTATATACACTTATACACACTTATATACACTTATATACACGTATATACAGTTATACACACTTATACACAGTTATATACACTTATATACACTTATATACAGTTATATACAGTTATATACACTTATACACAGTTATATACACTTATATACACTTATACACACTTATATACACTTATACACACTTATATACACTTATACACACTTATACACAGTTATACACACTTATATACACACTTATATACACTTATATACACTTATACACAGTTATACTCACTTATATACACAGTTATATACACTTATACACAGTTATATACACGTATACACAGTTATACACAGTTATATACACTTATACACTCACTTATATACACTTATACACACATATACACACTTATACACACGTATACACACTTATACACACATATACACACTTATATACACTTATACACACTTATACACAGTTATACTCACTTATATACACAGTTATATACACTTATACACAGTTATATACACGTATACACAGTTATAAACACTTATACACACTTATACACACTTATACACTTATACACACATATACACACTTATATACACTTATACACACATATACACACTTATATACACTTATACACACATATACACACTTATATACACTTATACACTTATACACACGTATACACAGTTATACACACTTATACACAGTTGTATACACTTATACACACGTACACACACACATATACACACTTATACACACATATACACACTTATACACACCTATACACACCTATACACACATATAGAAACTTATACACAGGATGGAGAAAGCAGGGGAAGATGGAGACAGTAGGACAGCTGCAGGCTGAGTTATACAGGGAACTCTGAGTATCACTCATGTATTATAAGGGATAATGTACCCCCTACTGTAAATGATAAGGATATTAGAAGTCACTGAGGGGTTGTTCTGTGACCATATAAAGGCACAAGGCTGCAGGCTGAGTTATACAGGGAACTCTGAGTATCACTCATGTATTATAAGGGATAATGTACCCCCTACTGTAAATGATAAGGATATTAGAAGTCACTGAGGGGTTGTTCTGTGACCATATAAAGGCACAAGGCTGCAGGCTGAGTTATACAGGGAACTCTGAGTATCACTCATGTATTATAAGGGATAATGTACCCCCTACTGTAAATGATAAGGATATTAGAAGTCACTGAGGGGTTGTTCTGTGACCATATAAAGACACAAGGCTGCAGGCTGAGTTATACAGGGAACTCTGAGTATCACTCATGTATTATAAGGGATAATGTACCCCCTACTGTAAATGATAAGGATATTAGAAGTCACTGAGGGGTTGTTCTGTGACCATATAAAGGCACAAGGCTGCAGGCTGAGTTATTATAAGGGATAATGTACCCCCTACTGTAAATGATAAGGATATTAGAAGTCACTGAGGGGTTGTTCTGTGACCATATAAAGACACAAGGCTGCAGGCTGAGTTATACAGGGAACTCTGAGTATCACTCATGTATTATAAGGGATAATGTACCCCCTACTGTAAATGATAAGGATATTAGAAGTCACTGAGGGGTTGTTCTGTGACCATATAAAGACACAAGGCTGCAGGCTGAGTTATACAGGGAACTCTGAGTATCACTCATGTATTATAAGGGATAATGTACCCCCTACTGTAAATGATAAGGATATTAGAAGTCACTGAGGGGTTGTTCTGTGACCATATAAAGGCACAAGGCTGCAGGCTGAGTTATACAGGGAACTCTGAGTATCACTCATGTATTATAAGGGATAACGTACCCCCTACTGTAAATGATAAGGATAATACCTCACTATACATACTATCCCACAGTTAAAGCCCTGGATATGCCTATAAACACAGCATTGGATACAGCATATTTCTGGCTGCATTCAGTGACGGCACAATGGGGGGACAGGGGGGTGACACTCGTGCTGCGCCTGTTTGATTTCATCGACATATAAAATAAACTTGTTACTCTAAAAACAAACGCACGTCCCTGTGTCAGCGGCGCGGCTTTGTTAGTAGATCCATTAGGAGCCGTTAGTCTCCTCCATCAGATAAAGTAATTACAGTTTATGTCTGTGGCTTTTTCACGCTGCGTTTGTTAAGAACAGGTCTCACATCATTTATTCCTTCTTATGCCGAGATTCACATCTATATCTCATCATGATGCCGGGGGGGTTGTGCTCCTTCCCTTGTACCTCCTGCGAATGGGGGAGAATTCTACTGAGAACCTTGGGATTTGTCACCGAGCAGAAACCTTCTCTCCTGTGACTGGGGACAAATGTTCTGTTGTGTCAGTTTAGTCTATAGAAACTCTACAGTCTGTGGGTCTAGATGTGGTGTTGGGTGTCTACCCTTTCCCTTCTCTCCTTCTGTCTCTCATCCCCTCTCCTTTCCTTTTCTCCCCCCACTGTTTGGCCTTACTCTTCCCCATCCTCCCTCTTCTCTCCCCTTCTATATTTCTCCTCTCCCCCATTTGTCTCTCTACTCCCTAACCCCTTTCCCTTCTCTCCTTCTGTCTCTCATCCCCTCTCCTTTCCTTTTCTCCCCCAACTGTTTGGCCTTACTCTCCCCCATCCTCCCTCTTCTCTCCCCTTCTATATTTCTCCTCTCCCCCATTTGTCTCTCTACTCCCTAACCCCTTTCTCTCCTTCTGTCTCTCATCCCCTCTCCTTTCCTTTTCTCCCCCAACTGTTTGGCCTTACTCTCCCCCATCCTCCCTCTTCTCTCCCTTCTATATTTCTCCTCTCCCCCATTTGTCTCTCTACTCCCTAACCCCCTTTCCCTTCTCTCCTTCTGTCTCTCATCCCCTCTCCTTTCCTTTTTTCCCCCAACTGTTTGGCCTTACTCTCCCCCATCCTCCCTCTTCTCTCCCCTTCTATATTTCTCCTCTCCCCCATTTGTCTCTCTACTCCCTAACCCCCTTTCCCTTCTCTCCTTCTGTCTCTCATCCCTCTCCTTTCCTTTTCTCCCCCCACTGTTTGGCCTTACTCTTCCCCATCCTCCCTCTTCTCTCCCCTTCTATATTTCTCCTCTCCCCCATTTGTCTCTCTACTCCCTAACCCCCTTTCCCTTCTCTCCTTCTGTCTCTCATCCCCTCTCCTTTCCTTTTCTCTCCCAACTGTTTGGCCTTACTCTCCCCCATCCTCCCTCTTCTCTCCCCTTCTATATTTCTCCTCTCCCCCATTTGTCTCTCTACTCCTGAACCCCCTTTCCCTTCTCTCCTTCTGTCTCTCACCCCCTCTCCTTTCCTTTTCTCCCCCAACTGTTTGGACTTACTCTCCCCCATCCTCCCTCTTCTCTCGCCTTCTATATTTCTCCTCTCCCCCATTTGTCTCTCTACTCCCTAACCCCTTTCCCTTCTCTCCTTCTGTCTCTCATCCCCTCTCCTTTCCTTTTCTCCCCCAACTGTTTGGCCTTACTCTCCCCATCCTCCCTCTTCTCTCCCCTTCTATATTTCTCCTCTCCCCCATTTGTGTCTCTACTCCCTAACCCCCTTTCCCTTCTCTCCTTCTGTTTCTCATCCCCTCTCCTTTCCTTTTCTCCCCCAACTGTTTGGCCTTACTCCCCCCCATCCTCCCTCTTCTCTCCCCTTCTATATTTCTCCTCTCCCCCATTTGTCTCTCTACTCCCTAACCCCCTTTCCCTTCTCTCCTTCTGTCTCTCATCCCCTCTCCTTTCCTTTCCTCCCCCAACTGTTTGGTCTTACTCTCCCCCATCCTCCCTCTTCTCTCCCCTTCTATATTTCTCCTCTCCCCCATTTGTCTCTCTACTCCCTAACCTCCTTTCCCTTCTCTCCTTCTGTCTCTCATCCCCTCTCCTTTCCTATTCTCCCCAACTGTTTGGCCTTACTCTCCCCCATGCTCCCTCTTCTCTCCCCTTCTATATTTCTCCTCTCCCCCATTTGTCTCTCTACTCCCTAACCTCCTTTCCCTTCTCTCCTTCTGTCTCTCATCCCCTCTCCTTTCCTTTCCTCCCCCAACTGTTTGGCCTTACTCTCCCCCATCCTCCCTCTTCTCTCCCCTTCTATATTTCTCCTCTCCCCCATTTGTCTCTCTACTCCCTAACCCCCTTTCCCTTCTCTCCTTCTGTCTCTCATCCCCTCTCCTTTCCTTTTCTCCCCAACTGTTTGGCCTTACTCTCCCCATCCTCCCTCTTCTCTCCCCTTCTATATTTCTCCTCTCCCCCATTTGTCTCTCTACCCCCTAACCCCCTTTTCCTTCTCTCCTTCTGTCTCTCCTGTCCTTGTTTCTTCTCTTCCCTCTTCTTTACCTTTTCATTTTCACCATATTCTTTATTCTCTTCCCCGGGAGCCCACCAACCTGTATGATATTCTATATGAAAAAATGGATGTTTTAGGCCACGCCCAGTAATTAATGGGCACAACCCACATCTGCCCCGCCCACATTACAGTAGACATCATAATCCTTCAGGGTGACAGTCAGAGACAATTAGTAAATTCTTCTTTTCCCTTTAGTCAAATGAGAATCATTTGCTCTATTCTTTCTCTATCAGTGAGAATGTACCCTAGAAAGTAATGGGGACATTAAACTGAAGGTAAAGAGACTGTACTGATTAACCATGAAAATGTCATTTTTATTTTAACCCCCCCTCCTGATTAGTCCATAGATTAAATCCTGCCTTTGAAATGTTAATGTGTGTTTGGAGGAACCGGCCAGGAATAAGGTATGAGATACCTGTGGTTTCTCTGGATACTGAGGACATTGTGCGCCCGGCTGCCCGGCCTCGGAACAATCTGCCGTTTCCAGGGAAGAGAAAACATTTGTGTTCTTTGCACCTATTTATAAATGGCCCAGAGTCACTTTTTGGAGGCAACAAGAAAAGCCAGTGTGTCCGCAGGAAAAGGCTCGTTTTGCCTTAAGAAAGAGACGCTTTATTTTCCCAAGAAGCAGCTGGAATGGTTGGGCGTATTAAATATTCTACGCTCTTAGTAATGGCCAAGAGTTCACTCTCCTCAGCCAATCCTGTGCAAGAGAAAACTGGTTTTTAATTATAAAATTAGGGATGCACCAAATTTTGGATTGAGCAAATCCTTCTAGCAATACTGTCTCCATCTTTGTTCTACTGTCTCCATCTTTGTTCTACTGTCTCCATCTTTGTTCTACTGTCTCCATCTTTGTTCTACTGTCTCCATCTTTGTTCTACTGTCTCCATCTTGCCCTACTGTCCCCACCTTGTCCTACTGTCTCCATCTTGTCCTACTGTCTCCATCTTGCCCTACTGTCTCCATCTTGCCCTACTGTCTCCATCTTGCCCTACTGTCTCCATCTTGTCCTACTGTCTCCATCTTGTCCTACTGTCTCCATCTTGTCCTACTGTCTCGATCTTGCCCTACTGTCTCCATCTTGCCCTACTGTCCCCACCTTGTTCTACTGTCTCCATCTTGTCCAACTGTCTCCATCTTGCCCTACTGTCTCCAACTTGTCCTACTGTCTCCATCTTGTCCTACTGTCTCCCTCTTCTCCTACTGTCTCCCTCTTCTCCTACTGTCTCCATCTTGTCCTACTGTCTGTATCTTCTCCTACTGTCTCCCTCTTCTCCTACTGTCTCCATCTTGTCCTACTGTCTGTATCTTCTCATACTGTCTCCATCTTGTCCTACTGTCTGTATCTTCTCATACTGTCTCCATCTTCTCATACCGTCTTCATCATGCCACACTACTCCCACCTTGGACTGCTATATCTACTACCCTTCTATAAACAACTGTATGTAGTAAATAATAGTATTAGAATGTACAGTAGTTCTGACTACTAGGCAATTTTATTTAAAGTTTTAATGTACTGGACACTACCCTTCTGGGGCCATGTCCGTTGCTGTTAGCACTCCAGGCAATCACAGGTTGAGTAAAACTGGGACTATAATTGGTTAATAATTTGGAGCTATTGAGAAATACTGAGTTGTGGAGGGAAATCTCTGCTACCCTCTAATTGATTAGTGACAACATTTCTGGGCTCATCTGTAGTGTTTTAGAATTTGTGTAATTAAAGGAGATGTGATTTTCAGCAGGTTCAACAGAAATCCCGAGCAGAGCCACCGACATAAATTAAATAAATCCCGGAGAAGAAAAGGGAACCCACTGTGTGTCCAAATGTAATTGGGTTTGAGTAATGCCGACAATTGTAATCAGCTGCTAAACACAACTCCAGCTCCGGAATAAGTAATCCCACCGGCTCTGCTGAGAGTTTCCAGTTCAGCCGTAACTGTAGGAATTTCCCATGGGTTTAGCAGAGCTGTGATTAGTAGAGAGCTGATTGTTGGGTTAGAGGCAGTCAGAATAAAGATGGAAGGAGTTGGACTAAAGATTGAGGCAGTTGGACTAAAGATAGAGAGAGTTGGACTAAAGATGGTGAAAGATAGACTAAAGATAGAGGGTTGGAATAAAGATGGAGTCAGTCGGAATAAAGATGGAGAGGGTTGGATTAAAGATAGAGAGAGTTGGACTAAAGATGGAGAGAGTTGGCATAAAGATGAAAAGTGTATGAATAAAGATAGAGCGGGTTGGAATAAAGATGGAGAGAGTTAGACTAAAGATGGAGAGAGTTGGACTTAACATGGAGGCGGTTGGACTAAAGATGGAGAGGGTTGGAATAAAGATGGAGAGAGTTGGAATAAAGATGGAGAGAGTTAGACTAAAGATGGAGAGAGTTGGACTTAACATGGAGGCGGTTGGACTAAAGATGGAGAGGGTTGGAATAAAGATGGAGAGGGTTGGAATAAAGATGGAGAGAGTTGGAATAAAGATGGAGAGAGTTGGGCTAAAGATGGAGAGAGTTGGACTAAAGATGGAGAGAGTTGGACTAAAGATGGAGACAATAGGAATAAAAATGGAGACAGTTGGCCTAAAGATGGAGACAGTTGGCCTAAAGATGGAGACAGTTGGACTAAAGATGAAGACTGTAGGAATAAAGATGGAGACAGTCGTAATAAAGATGGAGAGGGTTGGAAAAAGAATGGAGAGGGTTGGAATAAATGTGGAGCGAATTGAACTAAAGATTGAGACAGTTGGACTAAAGATGGAGACAGAAGGAATAAGGGTTGGGATAACGATGGAGAGGCTTGGGATAATGATGGAGAGGGTTGGAAGAAAGATGGAGAGGATTGGTATAAAGATGGAGACAACAGGGACAGTTAGAGACCTTCAGTAGAGTTTGTAGCCATTCTGTGCAACTCCCTGCTCCCACTGTCAGCTAAAGGGCCATGTGTTACAGCTGTATATTATATCATAAAGGGCCATTTCAAAGTGTTTTTCCCACAGTCATTTGGGGGAGACCCTTCCCCTGAGCTGAGACTGATGGAAAAGTGACAGATGTGTGGGAAGTTTTCGGGAGTCACCATGTAGGGGGGTATATGAAGGGATTGATTGATTTTCGGAGTTTATAAAAGTGACTTCCAACCCAGGAGGATGCGCCCTGCACTCTCGCCCCAATAGCCCCCCCTGCACACTCGCCCCAATAGCCCCCCTGCACGCTCGCCCCATTTGCACCCCCTACACTCTCGCCCCAATAGCCCCCCCTGCACTCTCGCCCCAATAGCCCCCCCTGCACTCTCGCCCCATTATCACCCCGCTCCTAGATCTACTTTATAGAAAATGAAGAGTTAAAGGGAAACTGGTTGGATTGTGCGTTGAGATAAAGGAAGCGGTGACCCCACTCATTAGCCCTTTGATTTAATATATTGACACTTGGGCGAATCATTCCGTTTAGTGGCTGGCGCTTCCCGAGGATCAATTTAATTAGATATAAAATGTGACTGGTTTGTCAGGCGCCGGGAGAAGTGCTGACGTCCCATAAAGCCGCAATTCCAACAATAAAGCCATCGACGTCTGCTTAAAAGTTAATGATGCGCAAAAAAACTGCTTAATATTGGCGGCTCAGCACCGAGGGCCACGGGGGAGACATTAAGTTAAGTGGAAGGGCGAGGGGTGGGGTGGCATCAGAGGGGGCACATTTAGGCACCAGCACAGGCAGCCATGAAATTAAAGGGAAAGTGCTGAAACACAGCCAGCAGCCCAAATGAACCAGCACCCTGGCCCGTTAGTCCTCATCCCCCACTGGCCTTCAGGCCACATGGCTACAGATGGCTACACATGGCTACCTGCTGCTCATTCCTCGTGGCAACCCTCTGCCCCCACTCACTCTTGCCCCATTTGGCCCTAGACTTATAGTTCTGCTGCCTTCCCCTATTTCCAGCTCAGCCTCCAGCCCCTTGTTTTGCCCCCAAACCAGGCGGCAACCTTCTATAGAGCCCTGTAAGCCCCAAGTCATCCATTATCCTGAGCCTCCCCCAGAAATCACTGGGCCCCATAGTCACATGAGCCTCAATTATTAACCTATTCATCACCTGGGCTGAGGGCCCTGCCAACAAGTACAATGAACACCCCAATAAAAAACATGACCAACCCCTGATCTACCCCTGACACCCCAAAGTTCTGCCCCTTAATAAAAAACTCAAATCACACTTTTATCTTTCTTAGGGTCTCCTCTACCATTGGGTCCCGGATTGCAGGACCAACTGTACCCCCTCCTCCCTGATGTGACCCTGCCTTTATCTGTCACCCCAACAAGCTTGCTGGCACTTGGCATAGGTGGGGTTTTCACCTTTCTGTCTTTGTGAAGGTGGGGGGTGACGTTTGGGGTTGGATATGAAAGAGTGGGGTGATGAGGGCTTCATGCCCATAGGATTTTATCTGGGTTTCTCAGGCAGTTTTGAACCAAGAAAAAAACCGGTGCCCCTCTAATTTGTTACAGGTAGGGAGGGATGTAGAATTCAGGATTCAGCAGGATTTGAATTTGGCCGAATCCTTCTACCCAGCCAAACCAAATCCTGATTTGCATATGCAAATTAGGGGCAGGTAAGGAAATCAAGTGACTTTTTGTCACAAAACAAGGAAGTTAAAAATGTTTTCCCTCCGCACCCCTAAAATGCAAATTAGGATTCGGCATTCTAATCTTTTGTGAAGGATTCGTGGGGTTCAGCCGAATACAAAATAGTGTGTTTGGTGCATGTCTAGTTACAGGGGTGAATTAAAGACTAACTGCAACGTGTCAGAAGTGGCTCCTCCGGGGCCCTGGGACTAGTCAGGTGACTGAGCAGGAGGGCCCCCCCCCCGCTGTAATGTAGATGCCTATCAATTATAAACATTTATAGAATATCCCCCCCCCCGATCCAATGGAGTCAGCAGACTTGCAGGGCAGCGGTCCATGTAGAAAGCAGGTGGTCCATCAGAAACTACAATAAATAATTGACCCCGACATTAGCTACTCCCCCCCCCCCCAGAGTTTCTTGGCACCTGCACAGTGGCTGGTTCGGCGATACTATTAAGGGAGGTGGATTTATTATTTTTGCCCCCCCCCCCCCCGGCACTAGACAAACTGTTTTGTCTTTGCATTGACTTTACATTGGCCGGGGGGGGGCAGTGGATAAACAGAACCATTAATAGAACTCAGTGTGTGGGGGCCTCTGTGTTCTGATGCCCAAACTGTACATTCAAACTGGGGGAAATGTTTTTTTTCTCTTGTTTTTTTGGCTGGTACCTCGCGGACTCCCAACGGGGCCCCATGAATGAGCCATTTTGTCTGACTCCGGAGACATTGACTTCTTGTGTTTTGCTAATTATTCTGCCCGTCACTGGGGGCTCACATGACTCGCGTCTTCTACTGCCTCAACTCATGCGCCTGCAATAAACCCCCCCCAATAATCTGCAATAAACCCCCCGCAACAATCGTCGCTTTCTCTGCCCAACACTGCGGCCTCTGCTGTCTGCCCCCGTCACACAATGGCGCGACCCAAACTGCCCCCAATTAGCTCCCCCACAATGCCTTTTGTTTTATTCTTCCCCTTTCCACTGTTATTTTGGCAAGTGAACCGCCCAAGAGTTTGTGGCCCCAAATAGGGATGGTGTGGCCCCCAGACGCCCTCCCACCACCCACAGGAGACCCTAATGTAGTGACGACTTTTTATTCAGTGACAGAACTACACAGCGACGGGCCCCTAGAAAAAAAATCTGTGGGTGGCACCCACAGCAACCCATAAACTAGCCACCCACCCACTTATGTCCCCGGGACCCCCGCTCTTCACCTTTATTTACAACTACGGAGGAAGAAGCCCCCACAGTCCAGACCCTCCTGTCCCCTGACCTAGAGTCCTGCAGCGGGTCGAGTACCCTGCAGGTTGCGGGTAGAAGGTGCGGGTATAGACGCGGGTCGGTGTGTTCATGGGTCGGGCCACAGGTCTTCTCAATAGCGGTTTTACTCTGTTTTTTCTGGACACGCCTAGTTCTGATGATGTCACTTCCGGTTTACAATGACAGCTCTTCCTCATTCTTGATGGTTATCGGGTCGCGGCTCCGGGTTGTGGATAAGGTACTTGCGGGTCAGGTCAAGTAGGGGCTCCAGGCAGGTAAGAATGCAGGTTGTGGATTGCAGGTACGAGTTGGGTATGGGTTCCAAAAAATGGACCCACGCAGGACTCTACCCTGACCCCCCATTCTGCATTCTCTAGGCCAGTGATCCCCAACCAGTAGCTCATGAGTAACATGTTGCTCTCCGACCCCTTGGATGTTGCTCCCAGTGGCCTCAAAGCAGGTGATTATTTTTGAATTATTTATTCCAGGCTTGGAGGCAAGTTTTAGTTGTATAAAAACCAGTTGTACTGCCAGACAGAGTCTCAATGTAGGTTGATAATCCACATAGGGGCTACTAAATGGCCAATCACAGCCCTTATTTGGCACCCCAAGTACATTTTCATGCTTTTTTTGTTCCCCAACTCCTTTTACATTTGAGTGTTGCTCACGGGTAAAAAAAGTCTGGGGATGCCTGCTCTTTACTTACCCCAGTCGTCTCATTTCTTCATCGGGCCCTCAGCTTCACAGGGGCCCAATCCTGCCAATGAGATTCTTACATTGAACCTCCAACCATTACTGGCTCCTCCCAATCCTAAGGCCTCAAATTTCTCCGATTTTGATAATTCAACAAATTTCCTTGTTTGTCCCCCAAGATCCAGGAAAGGGAGTCCAATGTCTTCTGTCACCTCAGACCTTGGACTTATTTGGGTCTATAGGGACCTACTGTGCAAGGAGTGTGTCAATGTTCTGATCCAAATCTGCCCAATAGAAATCTGTCTTCATTCTCTGTCAATTATGGGCCAGGGAGCCCCCAGCACCCCATATACAGCCCCCAGCACCCCATGCACAGCCCCCAGCACCCCATATACAGCCCCCAGCACCCCTGTTGTAGTTTGGGGAAAGAGCTTCTCATGTAGTGACCTCACTAAAAGACCAATCTCTGTATGTAAGAACAATTTAACCCTTGTTATACCCAGTGGGGTGCAGTGTCCCAGCGCCAGGCTCCAGTCGAGTGATTGAATAGTTAATTGGAGTCAGAACACATTTCCCATACAAGTGAGTCCATTAGAGTGTCAGTGGGAAGTAGCAGGTACCCCCGGCCCCACACTTGGTTTATTAACTCCGCACCACGCTGGGGTGGATCCAATTTAATTGAGTGTGAGCTTGAGCCGCGTGTATGTGGGGTATAAATCTGCCCTAATGATGCCGGGGCCCCAGACAGCTTTCGGCCTGTGTTTATGTCGGTTATGGATTCCCCTCATTATCCATGCTGTTTGTGGGATTCCCCGCGGATTCGGCCACTTTACTGCACATTTCTTTCATTTTCTGCCCGACACAAAGTGTTAAGGAGCAGCGTCAGCCCGGGCGCCCCCTTATTCTGCCCCATTTGTTATCGTTACAGGAATAAATTCATTAAAGCTAATCAGCTGCAGGAGTGGGGGAAATAGTGCGCTGTATCTTTAAGTTTGGCCTGTAACCCTTTCCTGACCTGTGCAATGTATGACATGGATCCCTAAAGAGCTGCTTGTTACCCTGCTGTGCCAAGTGGGAGGAGTTAATCAACAAAATCTCCAGTGGGTTCAGCAATTTCATTTACTCCATGTCTTCCATTATATTCTCTAAGCTGCACCCCACGGGCACCGCTGTTCCTTCTTATACATGAACCTCAATATAAACATGGGGTGCACCCAATCCGCTCTTTTAGATTTGGCCAAACCGAATCCGGATCCTAATTTGCATATGCAAATAAGGGGTGGGAAGGGGAAAACATTTTTTACTTCCTTGTTTTGTGACAAAAAGTCACGAGATTTCCCTTCCCGTCCCTAATTTGCATATGCAAAGTGAGGATGCAATTATTGCAATACATTTTGTTAAGCAGCGACACTGTTTCAGTAGTCAGAACCAGCAGTGCTGTGCTTTCTAAATACATTTATTTTGGGGGTTCCAACCCTTTTAATGGCGTTTGTGTGGGCGAGAGGGTCTCCTGTGTGCGCTATAATTGCAGAATATAAACAAACAATGGGAGACTATTCCAACGGGGTGAGATTGGGTTTCAGCGTCTGTAGATGGAATCTCTGTAACTGACAGTTAGAAACAGGCATTTCCTTAGCCAGATTAGAACTGCCGAGACCCCGGCTAACAGCAGCAGCCGCACAAAGACCCCTTGTTATGTGTACTCAGTTATTCAGGGACGTGGGGCAATTCTGGTGTTAGAGCTCAGTGAGTTCTCTCTAACCCCCGAGCGTCCAACAATTCCATCCGGTCCTATAACCCTTTCCCTGTATTTGAACCCGGGACATGTCCCCTAATGACCCTCATTGGACCCTGAGCAGAGGAGCCTCCTTATAATGGAGTGTCAGCTCTGCATACTGAGTGAGCCTCCTCAGTATATATAAGTATCACAACTGTGAGTGTGAGTGAGTCTCCCCAGTATATAGAAGTATCACATGAGTGAGTGTGAGTGAGTCTCCCCAGTATATATAAGTATCACAAGAGTGAGTGTGAGTGAGCCTCCCCAGTATATATAAGTATCACACGAGTGAGTGTGAGTGCGTCTCCCCATTATATATAAGTATCACAAGAGTGAGTGTGTGTGAGTCTCCCCAGTATATATAAGTATCACAACTGTGAGTGTGAGTGAGTCTCCCCAGTATATAGAAGTATCACATGAGTGAGTGTGAGTGAGTCTCCCCATTATATATAAGTATCACAAGAGTGAGTGTTTGTGAGTCTCCCCAGTATATATAAGTATCACAAGAGTGAGTGTGAGTGAGCCTATCACAAGAAGTATCACATGAGTGAGCCTCCCCAGTATATAGAAGTATCACAAGAGTGAGTGTGAGTGAGCCTGTGGAGCTGTTGTTTCCCACTCTGAGGGCAGGACCCCCATGCTTACATCACATTAACCCATTAACACACTCACATGAGTGAGTGTGAGTGAGTCTCCCCAGTATATATAAGTATCACATGAGTGAGTGTGAGTGAGTCTCCCCAGTATATAGAAGTATCACAAGAGTGAGTGTGAGTGAGCCTCCCCAGTATATAGAAGTATCACAAGAGTGAGTGTGAGTGAGCCTCCCCAGTATATAGAAGTATCACAAGAGTGAGTGTGAGTGAGCCTGTGGAGCTGTTGTTTCCCACTCTGAGTGCAGGACCCCCATCCTTACATCACATTAACCCATTCCTGTGAGAGGCCTGGCTCCTCTTTGCAATGAATTAGAAGGAATATGATTCCCCCGGGACATGAATCACCGGCGCTGAGAGTTCTAATGTCGCCCACTCGCCACTCGAGAGCCACTCTGTCCTTGTCTCCAGCCATTGGCTCCTCGGCTCCTGCAAATTGGAGGCTAATGAGCCCGGGAGGCGCACGGAACAGACCCAATGGTCAAACAAGTGTTTTATAAATTAATATATACAGTATATATATATATATATATATATATACACACAGGCACCTGAGACCCCAATTGCACCAACATTAAATATTAAACCCCTGGAACTGAAAAGCCTACAAACCAAATTATATCAGATACAGGCAGAGTTGGGGGTGTGTCCCATGGCGTAACTGGGCGTGACCAGCCAAAAAGAGTAATGGCAGTCGGCAGATAGTCTTTTATGGATATGGGCAGTGCTGTTCTGCATATTTACCCTCATATTTAGGCCACTAGTTGCCCCAACCTCCATGTCTCATATCACCACCATCCACTCGCATCCTTTAAAGGGGTTGTTCCCCTTTAAATTAACTGTTAGTAGGATGTAGAGAGGGATATTCTGTGACGATTTCTAATTGGTCTTCATATTTTATTATTTTACTTATTCTTACTTATTCAGCAGCTCTCCAGTTTGTAATTTCAGCCGTCTAGTTGCTAGGGTCCAAATCCCCCTAGCAACCATGCACTGATTTGAATAAGAGACAGGAATATGAATAGGAGAGACCTGTATAGAAAGATGAGGAATAAAAAGTAACAATAACAATACATTTGTAGCCTTACAGAGCATTTGTTTTTACATGGGGTCAGTGACCCCCATTTGAAAGCTGGAAAGAGTCAGAAGAAGAAGAAAAATAATACAAAAAGTATATAAAAAATAAATAATGAAGACCAACTGCTAAGTTGCTTATAATTGGCCATTCTATAACTTACTGAAAGACAAACCACCCTTTAACTGCCGAGTGTAGAATTGGGGATTGGCTCGTGTCCCCCTGCGAGTGCAGATCATGCTCTTTAGGGGATGCTGGGAGTTGTAGTTTAGCAGAAGCTGGAGGCTGTTTGTTGGACATATAGAGAGGTAACAAAACATTAGGGGCCCCTGTTTGCACCCCTATAGGCACAGGTGAGTCAGTTAAAGGGGCGCAGGGATTAAATGGAGGGTGAGAGGAGCCTGTTGGCAAAACAAACCTCATTAGCCCCTAATTTGCTCCTCACGTCACATAAATCTTCACTAGACTCGGGGAACACGAGGGATAATTGAGTTGGT
The DNA here is from genome assembly GCF_017654675.1 of Xenopus laevis. Taxonomy (NCBI): domain Eukaryota; kingdom Metazoa; phylum Chordata; class Amphibia; order Anura; family Pipidae; genus Xenopus; species Xenopus laevis. The sequence goes on from NC_054377.1 coordinate 1,426,161, forward strand.
GCGGGTCGGGCGGGGGTCGGACGACCCCTCACTGTGCCCATTTGCATAATAGCGCCTAATAGTCAGCTCTTTGGCTCTGATTAGGATCCGACCTGTTCCACTTCTCCACACTTTCCCCGGACTCGGGGCTCTAAGCAAACAAATGGGCGCAGGGGGAGGCCCAGATGGCGACTTTATGCAGATTTGCCCGACGCCATTTGAATAACGCGAGCGCTAATAGATCCGCCAGGGGCAATAACCGCCCGTAACGCAGGGCCTCTACATCTTAACAATGAGATTTAATTGACAACATTGCGACTCTCTATCCGCGACATTTACTATTCATTCCGCTCGGCCGACATTTATCTTCCGTAATAAAGCGACGGGCGTTATTAACCCTCTCATTTACCTGCCACGTGTCTCGTGCAAATGATCCTGCACAACTAGAGCTTTCCCCCAATCACCTGCTGTCTACTTTTTCTGTCTGTCTGTCTCTAGTGTCTACTTTCGCTATAGACTGTCTGTCTCTCTCTTGTGTCTGCTTTCTCTATAGACGGTCTGTCTCTTGTGTCTGCTTTCTCTATAGACTGTCTGTCTCTCTAGTGTCTACTTTCTCTATAGACTGTCTGTCTGTCTCTCTAGTGTCTGCTTTCTCTATAGACTGTCTGTCTGTCTCTCTAGTGTCTGCTTTCTCTATAGACTGTCTGTCTCTCTCTCTCTCTCTAGTGTCTACTTTCTCTATAGACTGTCTGTCTCTCTCTTGTGTCTGCTTTCTCTATAGACGGTCTGTCTCTTGTGTCTGCTTTCTCTATAGACTGTCTGTCTCTCTCTCTAGTGTCTACTTTCTCTATAGACTGTCTGTCTCTCTCTTGTGTCTGCTTTCTCTATAGACTGTCTGTCTGTCTCTCTAGTGTCTGCTTTCTCTATAGACTGTCTGTCTCTTTCTCTTGTGTCTACTTTCTCTATAGACTGTCTCTCTCTAGTGTCTGCTTTCTCTATCGACTGTCTCTGTCTCTCTAGTGTCTGCTTTCTCTATAGACTGTGTCTCTTTCTCTTGTGTCTGCTTTCTCTATAGACTGACTGACTGTCTCTGGTGTCTGTTTTCTCTATAGACTGTCTGTCTGTCTCTAGTGTCTGCTTTCTCTATAGACTGTCTCTCTCTATTGTCTGCTTTCTCTATAGACTGTCTGTCTCTCTCTACTGTCTGCTTTCTCTATAGACTGTCTGTCTGCAATTACAATTAACAATGTCTGTAGCAGTAGTAGTTGTAGCAGGAGCAGCAGTAGTAGTTGTAGCAGGAGCAGCAGTAGTAGTTGTAGCAGGAGCAGCAGTAGTAGTTGTAGCAGGAGCAGCAGTAGTAGTTGTAGCAGGAGCAGCAGTAGTAGTTGTAGCAGGAGCAGCAGTAGTAGTTGTAGCAGGAGCAGCAGTAGTAGTTGTAGCAGGAGCAGCAGTAGTAGTTGTAGCAGGAGCAGCAGTAGTAGTTGTAGCAGGAGCAGCAGTAGTAGTTGTAGCAGGAGCAACAGTAGTAGTTGTAGCAGGAGCAGCAGTAGTAGTTGTAGCAGGAGCAGCAGTAGTAGTTGTAGCAGGAGCAGCAGTAGTAGTTGTAGCAGGAGCAGCAGCAGTATTTGTAGCAGGAGCAGCAGTAGTAGTTGTAGCAGGAGCAGCAGTAGTAGTTGTAGCAGGAGCAGCAGTAGTAGTTGTAGCAGGAGCAGCAGTAGTAGTTGTAGTAGGAGCAGCAGTAGTAGTTGGAGCAGGAGCAGCAGTAGTAGTTGTAGCAGGAGCAGCAGTAGTAGTTGTAGCAGGAGCAGCAGTAGTAGTTGTAGCAGGAGCAGCAGTAGTAGTTGTAGCAGGAGCAGCAGTAGTAGTTGTAGCAGGAGCAGCAGTAGTAGTTGTAGCAGGAGCAGCAGTAGTAGTTGTAGCAGGAGCAGCAGTAGTAGTTGTAGCAGGAGCAGCAGTAGTAGTTGTAGCAGGAGCAGCAGTAGTAGTTGTAGTAGGAGCAGCAGTAGTAGTTGGAGCAGGAGCAGCAGTAGTAGTTGTAGCAGGAGCAGCAGTAGTAGTTGTAGCAGGAGCAGCAGTAGTAGTTGTAGCAGGAGCAGCAGTAGTAGTTGTAGCAGGAGCAGCAGCAGTAGTTGGAGCAGGAGCAGCAGTAGTAGTTGGAGCAGGAGCAGCAGTAGTAGTTGTAGCAGGAGCAGCAGTAGTAGTTGTAGCAGGAGCAGCAGTAGTAGTTGGAGCAGGAGCAGCAGTAGTAGTTGGAGCAGGAGCAGCAGTAGTAGTTGGAGCAGGAGCAGCAGTAGTAGTTGTAGCAGGAGCAGCAGTAGTAGTTGGAGCAGGAGCAGCAGTAGTAGTTGGAGCAGGAGCAGCAGTAGTAGTTGGAGCAGGAGCAGCAGTAGTAGTTGGAGCAGGAGCAGGAGGATCAGGGTGACAGTTGCTGCACAAAGACCTTTTTGTCAGAATTCGATTTCCTTCTAAACCAAATTTAGGAAAATACAGTTAAGTGCCTTTTATTATTATTTTTAACTTGACCTTTTATCAACCTCCATCTCAAAATGTCCCCGGAGACCTCCCCTTTCTATTTGACCAATTAGAGGGGCCGCTGGTATTTAATGACATTTGGCCTCACAGGTCCCGGGACAAACGGAACATTTGCGGCACATTGGGATTTTCCTTCTGTTTCCTTTACTCTCTGTCACTTGATACAATATAACAGGAGTCAGGTCTCCCCCAGGTCTGTTATCAACTGATTCTTATACTTATTCTTATTGTATCACTGCTATTGAGTCTAATGGATCTTTTCTTTTTTAGCAAATGCTTTAAAGGGCAAATAAAACATATAGGTGTTATCTGTGTGCCCACAGCATTCCTTCTCTGTATATTTGTATTTATACATATGGGAGGAGGAGGTGCCATATTGATTCCCTTAGACAGTACAGTATGAGGGTATAGCTTATTGTGTGCCCAGAACATTCCTTCTCTGTATATTTGTATTTATACATATGGGAGGAGGAGGTGCCATATTGATTCCCTTAGACAGTACAGTATGAGGGTATAGCTTATTGTGTGCCCAGAACATTCCTTCTCTGTATATTTGTATTTATACATATGGGAGGAGGGAGGTGCCATATTGATTCCCTTAGACAGTACAGTATGAGGGTATAGCTTATTGTGTGCCCAGAACATTCCTTCTCTGTATATTTGTATTTATACATATGGGAGGAGGTGCCATATTGATTCCCGTAGACAGTACAGTATGAGGGTATAGCTTATTGTGTGCCCAGAACATTCCTTCTCTGTATATTTGTATTTATACATATGGGAAGGAGGTGCCATATTGATTCCCTTAGACAGTACAGTATGAGGGTATAGCTTATTGTGTGCCCAGAACATTCCTTCTCTGTATATTTGTATTTATACATATGGGAGGAGGGAGGTGCCATATTGATTCCCTTAGACAGTACAGTATGAGGGTATAGCTTATTGTGTGCCCAGAACATTCCTTCTCTGTATATTTGTATTTATACATATGGGAGGAGGGAGGTGCCATATTGATTCCCTTAGACAGTACAGTATGAGAGTATAGCTTATTGTGTGCCCAGAACATTCCTTCTCTGTATATTTGTATTTATACATATGGGAGGAGGGAGGTGCCATATTGATTCCCTTAGACAGTACAGTATGAGGGTATAGCTTATTGTGTGCCCAGAACATTCCTTCTCTGTATATTTGTATTATACATATGGGAGGAGGGAGGTGCCATATTGATTCCCTTAGACAGTACAGTATGAGGGTATAGCTTATTGTGTGCCCAGAACATTCCTTCTCTGTATATTTGTATTTATACATATGGGAGGAGGGAGGTGCCATATTGATTCCCTTAGACAGTACAGTATGAGGGTATAGCTTATTGTGTGCCCAGAACATTCCTTCTCTGTATATTTGTATTTATACATATGGGAGGAGGAGGTGCCATATTGATTCCCTTAGACAGTACAGTATGAGGGTATAGCTTATTGTGTGCCCAGAACATTCCTTCTCTGTATATTTGTATTATACATATGGGAGGAGGAGGTGCCATATTGATTCCCTTAGACAGTACAGTATGAGGGTATAGCTTATTGTGTGCCCAGAACATTCCTTCTCTGTATATTTGTATTTATACATATGGGAGGAGGAGGTGCCATATTGATTCCCTTAGACAGTACAGTATGAGGGTATAGCTTATTGTGTGCCCAGAACATTCCTGTGTATTGAGCTTTATGGAAGCAATATGGCAGCTGTGAGACATGGGCGGAGCTATTAGAGCAGACAGTGAGTGGGTCATTAGATGTAACACTTATTTATCAGAGGGAAGGAAACAGATTTGCACATTGTTACTGGTCCGTGAGTGTGAAATACCTGATGCTCATGACACAGGGTGCAGGGAGTCTATAGGATGTGAGTGAGGAATGCTCTGGGCACAAAGCAGTGACTGATGTACTTTTATATAAAGAGTTTCCTTGGTTCTGCGGCAGGGGGAATTCTAAGACAAAGTTATATTATGGGGTTGCTATGGTTCAGATGACCCTAGCAACCATGATTTACTCTGATTATCAGATTGGGAGAAGAGCAGGGAATAAAGGAATCATTTCAGTCTGTTCTTTGGTGGAGGATTGAGGGAAGAGAACAGCGAAAGTGTCAGGGAAGTGAGAGTTTGTAGTTTTATATCCCCTTTAACACAATCCATTGTAATGTTAACCCTTTGTGCAGTAGAAATGAATTCTGTGTGGTTGGGGGGCTGTTTGTATGTCTCGAGGGGAGGGGTTTGTTCTGTTCTGACCGGTGACCCTTTTTGTCCGGCAGGTTCAGGGGCACATGCCCCCCCTAATGATCCCGATATTCCCACACGACCAGCGCACGTTGGCAGCAGCAGCGGCTGCACAGCAGGGATTCCTCTTCCCCCCGGGACTTTCCTACAAACCAGGTAAGTCTCATACAGACCCACTGCTGCTGCTGGGAGTTGTAGTTCTGCAGCTTCAGCTTGTCTGCAATTTGTCCAACCCCCAAGAGGCAGTTCAGTGAAGCAATTAGCACTGTGGCCCCCTTGCTCTCCAAGCACACTCACACTCATAGGCACACTCACATTCAGTCACACTCACACTCATAGGCACACTGACACTCATAGTCACTCACAAGCACACTTTGGCACATTCATAGGCACATTCACACTCATAGTCACACTCACAGGCACACTCATAGTCACTCACACTCAATGGCACACTCATACCCACACTCATACCCACACTCACACTCATAGTCACTCACACTCATAGGCACACTCATGGTCACACTCACAAGCACACTCATAGTGGCTCACACTCATTAGCACACTCACAGGCACACTTATAGTCACTCACACATACACACTCATAGGCACACTCATAGGCACACTCACACTCATAGGCACACTCACACTCATAGGCACACTCATAGTTGCTCATACTCATAGGCACACTCACAGGCACACTTATAGTCACTCACACTCATAGGCACACTCATAGTTGCTCACACTCATAGGCACAGTCACACTCATATTCACACTCATAGTCACACTCACAGGCACACTCATAGTCGCTCACCCTCATAAGCACATTCATAGGCACACTCACAGGCACACTTATAGTCACTCACACTCATAGGCACACTCATAGTTGCTCACACTCAGGCACCCTCACACTCACAAGCACACTCATAGTCACTCACACTCATAGGCACACTCACAGGCACACTTATAGTCACTCACACTCAGGCACATACACACTCATAGGCACACTCACACTCATATTCACACTCATAGTCACACTCATGCTGAGTCTGTTTCTGTGCCTGAAATAATGCCCAGATCAGCAGAGTGATTATCCTGTGTAACCCTTCCAACACTTTCCTCTTGTCTCTATATATTAGGTACCTATCTAGTGTTACCAATCCCTATTTCTGTAGGGAAATGAGAGAGAGCAGACAGTAACCCTTCCAACACTTTCCTCTTGTCTCTATATATTAGGTACCTATCTAGTGTTACCAATCCCTATTTCTGTAGGGAAATGAGAGAGAGCAGACAGTAACCCTTCCAACACTTTCCTCTTGTCTCTATATATTAGGTACCTATCTAGTGTTACCAATCCCTATTTCTGTAGGGAAATGAGAGAGAGCAGACAGTAACCCTTCCAACACTTTCCTCTTGTCTCTATATATTAGGTACCTATCTAGTGCTACCAATCCCTATTTCTGTAGGGAAATGAGAGAGAGCAGACAGTAACCCTTCCAACACTTTCCTCTTGTCTCTATATATTAGGTACCTATCTAGTGTTACCAATCCCTATTTCTGTAGGGAAATGAGAGAGAGCAGACAGTAACCCTTCCAACACTTTCCTCTTGTCTCTATATATTAGGTACCTATCTAGTGTTACCAATCCCTATTTCTGTAGGGAAATGAGAGAGAGCAGACAGTAACCCTTCCAACACTTTCCTCTTGTCTCTATATATTAGGTACCTATCTAGTGCTACCAATCCCTATTTCTGTAGGGAAATGAGAGAGAGCAGACAGTAACCCTTCCAACACTTTCCTCTTGTCTCTATATATTAGGTACCTATCTAGTGTTACCAATCCCTATTTCTGTAGGGAAATGAGAGAGAGCAGACAGTAACCCTTCCAACACTTTCCTCTTGTCTCTATATATTAGGTACCTATCTAGTGCTACCAATCCCTATTTCTGTAGGGAAATGAGAGAGAGCAGACAGTAACCCTTCCAACACTTTCCTCTCGTCTCTATATATTAGGTCCCTATCTAGTGCATCTCTGGGCGGGAGGTTTAATTGGGGAGAAATAATGCAATAAAGGGAACATATTTGTGACATATGCAGATACGCTGGGAATTCGGGAGGCGACTGGATGTAAATTGGTTTTTCTATTGCCGGTGACAGCGGCGCAGATGTTTGGCGCTAATGGATTCCCGTAGTACAATGACACTTGCAGATATTGTCATGTTCATCAGAAATGTGGAAATTGGTTAAATCCTAAATAATAAACACTCTTATTCAGCGTTTGTGGCAGCGGTGAGATGTCAATCCAAATATCATGTGTTAATTAGAGAGGAAACGAGCGGCAGAGACACCGGCACCTAATGTCGCAGCTTCATTTCATTTAAATTAGAAGGGAAATAAAACGTAATATCTCAATCCATCTGCTCCCCAGTTGCTAGGTGACTGGCCTTAGCAACCAGGTTGGTACTTTAAATGCCAAGTTCGAGAAACGCAGAATGGAAGGTAATGCCCCAACTCAGAATAAAGGACAAGTTAACAACTTATTTGCTTGTTTCCATATAAGATGCCAGGGTTCATTATTGGGTTCCACCCCTGCTGTCCCTCTCCTGATTGGCTGAGGTTTTATCCTTTCAGTCCTGATTATCAGAATCCAAATTTATATGAAAAGGACGGGGACTTGCTGGGACTTGCGCCCCATTTTCTGCAGAACCAACAACAAGTTTAAATCTGAATCCAGAACACATGCCAAGGTATTCCCTGCCGCACCCCAATGCTCTGTTTAACCCAGTGTCGGACTGGCCCGGCGGGATACCGGGAAAATACCCGGTGGGCCCCGACCCTAGTGGGCCCCGCCGGGCCAGTCCCCCTCTCCCAAACTGTTTTTTAAAAATAATAAAAAAAAATCGGCGCATAGTAGCGCCGTTTGCGCATGCGCGCCGAGCGCCGTTTCCGTTTGCGCATGCGCACCGTTTGCGCATGCGCGATGCGCCGAGCACGGATTCGCCGAACAAGTAGGTAGCGGGGGCCAGAGGGGGGCCCTGGACACCAGTCCCGGTGGGCCCCGGACCCCCCAGTCCGACCCTGGTTTAACCCTTTCCAGAATCCAAACTGGGTGCAAGTAAGGGGGCCACTAGGACCCCAACAGTGTCTGATCTCAACAGAGCCAGGGCTGTCAAATCTGTATTCTCCCAGTGTACTTCAACTCCCAGCATCCCTTGAACTCCCAGCATCCCTTGAACTCAGCCCTTTTATCAGTTGCCTTTGGTTTGGCCTGAGAATAAAACCTGAGTTTCTTCCTTTAGAAATGAGTTACGAGTCTGTGCGGAACCTTCCGGTGCCCTAACGAGAGGGAACATTGTATTAATTGGATAATGAAGGGCAGTCTGTGCAGTCACTGGATAAAATCAATTAACCCTCAAGGTCTCAGTAAAGTGGAACCTCAAGAATCCCGATAGCAGTTTTCCTCATAGTGACTTGCACTGCCCCCCAGCAAAAATAAATAAAAATTGCCCCCCCCTTCACCTCCCTTAATGTTAACCCCAGGTGGTACAGAACATAGGACCCTGCCAGGACCCTTTTCTCTGCACCCCCCACACACAGTCACAGGGTCTACTCTACTGTCGTTACAGTGATTCCTAAAATCATTCCACTCCATTCCATTAATTGGGATTAACAGGGCAAGATGTAGACAGTAGGGCAAGATGGAGACAGTAGGGCAAGATGGAGACAGTAGGGAAAGATGGAGACAGTAGAAGAAAGATGGAGACAGTAGAGTAAGATGGAGGCAGTAGAGGAAGATGGAGACAGTAGAAGAAAGATGGAGACAGTAGAGTAAGATGGATACAGTAAGGAAAGATGGAGACAGTAGGACAAGATGGAGACAGTAGGACAAGATGGAGACAGTAGGACAAGAAGGAGACAGTAGGACAAGATGGAGACAGTAGGGCAAGATAGAGACAGTAGAAGAAAGATGGAGATAGTAGAGTAAGATGGAGACAGTAGGGCAAGATGGAGACAGTAGGGCGGAATGGAGACAGTAGGACAAGATGGAGACAGTAGAGTAAGATGGAGACAGTAGGGCAAGATGGAGACAGTAGAAGAAAGACAGAGACAGTAGAAGAAAGACGGAGACAGTAGAGTAAGACGGAGACAGTAGAGTAAGACGGAGACAGTAGAGTAAGATGGAAACAGTAGAACAAGAAGGAGACAGTAGGGCAAGAAGGAGACAGTAGGGCAAGATGGAGACAGTAGGGTGGAATGGAGACAGTAGGACAAGATGGAGACAGTAGGGCGGAATGGAGACAGTAGGACAAGATGGAGACAGTAGAGTAAGATGGAGACAGTTGAAGAAATTTGGTGACATTAGGGAAAGACGGAGACAGTAGAAGAAAGACGGAGACAGTAGAGTAAGACGGAGACAGTAGAGTAAGACGGAGACAGTAGGGTAGGATGGAGACAGTAGGGCAAGATGGAGACAGTAGAAGAAAGACGGAGACAGTAGGGCAAGATGGAGACAGTAGGACAAGATGGAGACTGTAGGGCAAGATGGAGACAGTAGGACAAGATGGAGACAGTAGGACAAGATGGAGACAGTAGGACAAGATGGAGACAGTAGGACAAGATGGAGACAGTAGGGCAAGATGGAGACATTAGGACAAGATGGAGACAGTAGGACAAGATGGAGACAGTAGGGCAAGATGGAGACATTAGGACAAGATGGAGACAGTAGGACAAGATGGAGACAGTAGGACAAGATGGAGACAGTAGGACAAGATGGAGACAGTAGGGCAAGATGGAGACAGTAGGACAAGATGGAGACAGTAGGACAAGATGGAGACAGTAGGACAAGATGGAGACAATAGGACAAGATGGAGACAGTAGGGCAAGATGGAGACATTAGGACAAGATGGAGACAGTAGGGCAAGATGGAGACAGTAGGGCAAGATGGAGACAATAGGACAAGATGGAGACAGTAGGGCAAGATGGAGACATTAGGACAAGATGGAGACAGTAGGGCAAGATGGAGACAATAGGACAAGATGGAGACAGTAGGGCAAGATGGAGACATTAGGACAAGATGGAGACAGTAGGGCAAGATGGAGACAGTAGGACAAGATGGAGACAGTAGGGGAAGATGGAGACAATACAAATCCGTTGTGGCAAGATGGCAAATGTTGTTGTGGTGTAAAGTCCTGATTAGATGTGGGGTTATATTCAGAAACACTGCAGCAGGAGCCTTAGCAAAATAATTTCATCAGAGAAGGAAGTTTATTTATTTTACATCAAGCGTATGATACAGAATGAATTCATCAGTTAGGAGGTATCTCTCCAGCCTCCTGTTACTGGAGTTTTTATATTGAAGAGTAAACATCATATCATTATCATTTCTCTCATTTGATTGGTTAAAAATGGCTTTATCATTATGATTGCTGCTAGTTTTGCATTATGCCAATTGCATGTATTATATTCCTCAGTCTCCAGGTTAACTTGAAACCTTTGAAGGTTTTCCCTTTTTTACTTGATTCATTGCTTCATATTAAACTTGCTTTGTCACCGGGCCAGTTTCTAAAGGCTACATTGCTAATTATTGTGAGCAGTCGTTTAATCCATTCATTGAGATCATTGATCATTAATAGATTCTAATGCTGAGCCCTAACAGTGGGTACTGGGAGTTGTATGTTAGTGACAGGTAAAAGCCCATACGTTGCGCAGCCCCATGTGATATAATTATCTATTTATCCACCGAGACAACAGAATACTTAGTATTACTATTTGCTGCCGCCTCCCAGTGTCAGTTTTATGGCTCCTGAGATATCACTTGGTTCCTTTTGTGTTGTTCCAAGACAATGACGACCCTAAATGGCTAAGTGCCTGCGCCCCCCCCCCCCGGGGCCCATAATAAAACCTATAACAATTTAGTGTCAGTCCTGAAGGATCAAATTAAAAAAACATATTTCTCTCTTTACGAGCCCATTAAACGTCTCTGTCCCAACGCAGATAATGACCTTGGTGATTATGTGCCCAACACAAACCTTGGCCGTAATCGTTACTTGACCAGAAGAGCCTTTCTCTGTTCTTCTTAATTGCTTCTAACATAGGGGCACTCGGTATCCCCCCACCCCCGGAGAATCTCACCGCGCCTCATTGACTTTCCCTTTTATCCAGGTTCTCTCCAACAGGAAGGAATTGGGGTAACTGGTGGGTTCCAAAATTAGAACCTAACCCTAAACTGGTCAAATGACCCCTCATCCCATTATTTAGTACAAGTTCTTTTCAGTTTTTCATTTCAGCACTTGCCATAGACACTATTGGGTTCAATTGGGCAAAGGTCGTTGGCCACCTCATCAAATGAGCCACCTTAAGGTACAGGCAAAATCGGCTCCAAATTTATCCAGAGGGAGGTGGATAAGAACATTGAGAAGTCTGGTTTCAGTGAAGGCAGGAGCCTTTGCAGCAGTGCCATATTCCAAGACTTTGCTCTCATTGCCAAGCCTTGGCTCTATGTTCCCCCTAGTGGCAGAATTGATACTAAATATTATATCAGGCTGCGAGTGTCCCTTTAATGCTGTTTTGTGCCGAAATCCAGTGGGATCTGCTCTGTTTACTCAACAAAATCTGTTCCAATATTGCGAATGAATAATTCATGATATTTAAAGAAATAAAACCCCGAGTCGGACAAGATGGCGACTCCCGCTGATCTCACAAACGCTGATGTCTTCTCCTTAAAGCTTCATTAATTCTGTCCCCCCCCCCAATATGATTCCCTTAAACTCTAACACGGGATCCGAAAGGAAACAATGTTTAAAGCAAATAGGGACGTTTATACGTGAGCAGATAATTCAGCGGAAAAGAAAGGAATTATCGGACACAGATCGGCGCTCGGGGAGATTACGTTGATTTGTTTCATTTCCGAGGGGATAAAAAAAACAAGAAATCAACAGCAAACGAAAATCAACCTCATGGAAGGAAGAAAATACTATGAGATATTTTGAATATTGCTCGGTGGGATGCCGGCACAATATAGCGTTAGTGAGCGCATTGTAGCAAATCCTTATGTGCAATCAGAAGCCAATTGTTACTGGACTGTGCCGCACGACACACTGTGCCCAATGGGCTGATCAGCTTTTATGGAGAAAATGCAAAGAGAACGGCGAGATTTAGATTAGGAGCTCACTCTTCTTTAACCTAATGTTAATGGCCACTTGGCTGGGTGTCGCCTCATGCGGCCGCCGGAGACAGAAAAGTTTCTCCTTGAAAGGTTTGTGTTTTGTTGGGAAAAAAACATGGAGTCTTAGAGTCGCTTGTCTTTCTACTGGCTTAAAGGGAATGGTAGTGGGGCATGATGGAGACTGAAAAGCAATAAAGAGACTATGAAGCATATTTGAGGTAATAAGGCAAGATGGAGACAGTAGGACAAGATGGAGACAGTAGGGCAAGATGGAGACAGTAGGACAAGATGGAGACAGTAGGACAAGATGGAGATAGTAAGGCAAGATTAAGACAGTAGGGCAACATGGAGACAGTAGGACAACATAGAGACAGTGGGACAAGATGAAGACAGTAAGGCAAGATTGAGACAGTAGGACAAGATGGAGACAGTAGGACAAGATGGAGACAGTAGGACAAGATGGAGACAGTAGGACAAGATGGAGACAGTAGGACAAGATGGAGACAGTAGGACAAGATGGAGACAGTGTAGGGCAAGATGGAGACAGTAGGGCAAGATGGAGACAGTAGGACAAGATGGAGACATTAGAGCAAGATGGAGACAGTAGGGCAAGATGGAGACAGTAGGGCAAGATGGAGACAGTAGGGCAAGATGGAGACAGTAGGACAAGATGGAGACAGTAGGGCAAAATGGAGACAGTAGGGCAAGATGGAGACAGAAGGGCATGATGGATGTAGACAATAGGGCAAGATGGAGACAGTAGGGCAAGATGGAGACAGTAGGGCAAGATGGAAACAGTAGGGCAAGATGGAGACAGTAGGGCAAGATGGAGACAGTAAGACAAGATGGAGACAGTAGGACAAGATGGAGACAGTAGGACAAGATGGAGATAGTAAGGCAAGATTAAGACAGTAGGGCAACATGGAGACAGTAGGACAACATAGAGACAGTGGGACAAGATGAAGACAGTAAGGCAAGATTGAGACAGTAGGACAAGATGGAGACAGTAGGACAAGATGGAGACAGTAGGACAAGATGGAGACAGTAGGACAAGATGGAGACAGTAGGACAAGATGGAGACAGTAGGACAAGATGGAGACAGTAGGACAAGATGGAGACAGTGTAGGGCAAGATGGAGACAGTAGGGCAAGATGGAGACAGTAGGACAAGATGGAGACATTAGAGCAAGATGGAGACAGTAGGGCAAGATGGAGACAGTAGGGCAAGATGGAGACAGTAGGGCAAGATGGAGACAGTAGGACAAGATGGAGACAGTAGGGCAAGATGGAGACAGTAGGGCAAGATGGAGACAGAAGGGCATGATGGATGTAGACAATAGGGCAAGATGGAGACAGTAGGGCAAGATGGAGACAGTAGGGCAAGATGGAAACAGTAGGGCAAGATGGAGACAGTAGGGCAAGATGGAGACAGTAAGACAAGATGGAGACAGTAGGACAAGATGGAGACAGTAGGGCAAGATGGAAACAGTAGGATAAGATGGAGACAGTAGGACAAGATGGAAACAGGAGGACAAGATGGAGACAGTAGGGCAAGAAAAAGACAGTAGGTGAGATTTTCTCATGAACACGTTGTACTAACAGATGGGTGTAAAGTGAATTTTCCGTCAGTGTATTGTTTGTGTATGTGCCCCTCCCCCCGCTAAAATTCCCACCTTTCCAGGTAATGGCTTCCTCCTGCGTGTGGTCATTGCTGTTTCGCTTGTACCCGCTATGCCCGACTCAGTACCTAACCCTGTGCCTGTTGTTCCTCCCCGCAGGTGATAACTACCCCATGCAGTTCATTCCATCTACAATGGCAGCCGCCGCCGCTTCTGGGCTCAGTCCGTTGCAACTGCAGGTAGGTACAGTGACTGTCAGGTAGAAACTGGCATTTAGGCACAACTGGCAGGTAGAATCTGTTATTATGGGCAATGAATGTGGGAGACGCTCTCCTCTAATTGGTCCCAACCTGCACAACAGCAGAGAAGAATCTGATAAAGCAAATAATAAATATATTTTATACTTTTATAAATTCGCTCATTGCTCGTAAATTTGCCGCCGGCGCTGACACCTGCTTCCCTCAGCGATTTTAATGCTTTTTTTTTTTTTAGGCAGAAGGGCCGGGGGGGGGGCTAATGTGACAGTCACGTAAATAAGGCATTTAAATAAGAGACTGGCTGTGAGTTGCTCCGTCGGATCAGCGCCGCCTTTTATTGAGAAATATTATTCTCCTGTCCCAATAGATTCACAGGGGGATAACGTCACTCACTGATTCCTATTTCACTGCTGAAAAAGCAAAATCTCGTTTTTGGGTAAAGTTCCCCTTTGTGTATTATAATGACGGCAGTGGGATATTTGGGGGGACGGGGGTTAATGTGGTCTGATTCTTGGGGCAGGTGACGGATTTACCTGTCTCCCGATCAATTGGCCTCGACACCCCCCGCCTGGGCAAATAAGAGCGGCCGGCTAATTAAAATCTCCCGGCGTGTCAGCATATTGGTAATGCATTATTTTAATCCATTTATTTTGTTTATGAAACGGTGACATATGTTTAGATTGGGAAATATATGAGGCTGAAAAAATCACTTTATTGGAGAAAATTAATTTCCTCAATGCCGTGCCGGTAATGTGCTCAGTCACCCGGGCACTGCCACTCTCAACTGACAGTTACTCACTCCCTGCCCGATTCCACCGCCTTAACCCTGTCTCTGCCACTCTCAACTGACAGTTACTCACTCCCTGCCCGATTCCACCGCCTTAACCCTGTCTCTGCCACTCTCAACTGACAGTTACTCACACCGTGCAGGATTCCACTGCCTTAACTCTGTCTGTGCCACTCTCAACTGACAGTTACTCACTCCCTACCGGATTCCACTACCTTAACCATGTCTCTGCCACTCTCAACTGACAGTTACTCGCTCCTTGCCGGATTCCGCCACCTTAACCCTGTCTCTGCCACTCTCAACTGACATTTACTCACTCCCTGCAGGATTCCACCTCCTTAACTCTGTCTCTGCCACTCTCAACTGACAGTTACTCACTCCCTACCAGATTCCACTACCTTAACCATGTCTCTGCCACTCTCAACTGACAGTTACTTGCTCCTTGCCGGATTCCACTGCCTTAACCCTATCTCTGCCACTGCCTTAACCCTATCTCTGCCACTCTCAACTGACAGTTGCTCACTCCCTGACAGATTCCACTGCCATAACCCTGTCTCTGCCACCACCTTCAAACTGCCCTCCAATAACCAGCCTTTTCCCCAATATCTTTCCATAAATTATTGTAACCTTGATCCTCCTATAATTCCCGGGGGTGGAGGGCAGATTTCTACATTGGCCTTTCTGCTATGAAAAGGTTAATTATCCCCTGAGAATTCCCTTTATTCTCTGCTTCTCTTTCGTCCTTTTATTTTATCATTTCTGACTCAAAATATCGATTGCGTCTACCTCTGGAGAATATCAATTATTTATTCCTATAAAAACCTTGGTTTGCGCCTCGTGTTTGGTGCATGTTAATGGGGCGACCCCCTTTGCCCCCCGCCTGCTGTAATTAAAGCACATTCTTGGGATCACATTAGATATATTCTGAAGAATATGCTTTAAATTAAACTGACCAACTGCAAATTGTCTTTTCTATCTCACTGTCTCTATTAAATATCATTTTATCTTCACTTTACTAAGTGTTTTTGCCAGGAATGAGCCCCTTATACTGAATTGTATAAATCTCATATAAATCTCTCACTGCCTTAACCCCTTCCTTGCCAGAGTGCATGGGAATGGCAGCCGGCGGGGTGGGTAGGTGAGACAGGGAAAATGAGTTTAACAGCAGGTAGGTGTCTGGGTCAGGAACGAGAGAGAGAGAAACTGTCAGCGGAAATTCCTCGCAAAGATGTTATTTCGCAGGCCCGGTCCCTGACAGATTGTTCACTTTGTGAGATCACAGGAGAGAGAGTGTCATATTGTTACCCTGCAGTTCCGCATTCATTAACCCCCGACAGTCATTAGATCAGTCACTCGCAAACTACAGACGCCGGGGGAATGGCAACAAAAAATCCTTCTTTTATTATTCTGCTATAGTTCCCCTTTAATTCAGGATCCCCTTGCTTTCTCCACTTTTTTATTTGCGCTTGGAATAAATATATATATATATAATTGTATAAAGCAGGATTAGATAGGATCTGTGCAGCCACTGGGACAGAATGTTCTGTTATACAGATAGCTAGAATCTCAGCTGCCATAAAGCAGGACAGGACTGCTGCTTACAATGGGGATCAGATAGGATCTGTGCAGCCACTGGACAGAATGTTCTGTTATACAGATAGCTAGAATCTCAGCTGCCATAAAGCAGGACAGGACTGCTGCTTACAATGGGGATCAGATAGGATCTGTGCAGCCACTGGCACAGAATGTTCTGTTATACAGATAGCTAGAATCTCAGCTGCCATAAAGCAGGGCAGGACTGCTGCTTACAATGGGGATCAGGTAAGATCTGTGCAGCCACTGGGACAGAATGTTCTGTTATACAGATAGCTAGAATCTCAGCTGCCATAAAGCAGGACAGGACTGCTGCTTACTATGGGGATCAGATAGGATCTGTGCAGCCACTGGGACAGAATGTTCTGTTATACAGATAGCTAGAATCTCAGCTGCCATAAAGCAGGACAGGACTGCTGCTTACAATGGGGATCAGATAGGATCTGTGCAGCCACTGGGACAGAATGTTCTGTTATACAGATAGCTAGAATCTCAGCTGCCATAAAGCAGGGCAGGACTGCTGCTTACAATGGGGATCAGATAGGATCTGTGCAGCCACTGGGACAGAATGTTCTGTTATACAGATAGCTAGAATCTCAGCTGCCATAAAGCAGGACAGGACTGCTGCTTACAATGGGGATCAGATAGGATCTGTGCAGCCACTGGGACAGAATGTTCTGTTATACAGATAGCTAGAATCTCAGCTGCCATAAAGCAGGACAGGACTGTTGCTTACAATGGGGATCAGATAGGATCTGTGCAGCCACTGGGACAGAATGTTCTGTTATACAGATAGCTAAAATCTCAGCTGCCATAAAGCAGGGCAGGACTGCTGCTTACAATGGGGATCAGATAGGATAGGATCTGTGCAGCCACTGGGACAGAATGTTCTGTTATACAGATAGCTAGAATCTCAGCTGCCATAAAGCAGGACAGGACTGCTGCTTACAATGGGGATCAGATAGGATCTGTGCAGCCACTGGGACTGAATGTTCTGTTATACAGATAGAATCTCAGCTGCCATAAAGCAGGACAGGACTGCTGCTTACAATGGGGATCAGATAGGATCTGTGCAGCCACTGGGACAGAATGTTCTGTTATACAGATAGCTAGAATCTCAGCTGCCATAAAGCAGGACAGGACTGTTGCTTACAATGGGGATCAGATAGGATCTGTGCAGCCACTGGGACAGAATGTTCTGTTATACAGATAGCTAGAATCTCAGCTGCCATAAAGCAGGGCAGGACTGCTGCTTACAATGGGGATCAGATAGGATAGGATCTGTGCAGCCACTGGGACAGAATGTTCTGTTATACAGATAGCTAGAATCTCAGCTGCCATAAAGCAGGACAGGACTGCTGCTTACAATGGGGATCAGATAGGATCTGTGCAGCCACTGGGACTGAATGTTCTGTTATACAGATAGAATCTCAGCTGCCATAAAGCAGGACAGGACTGCTGCTTACAATGGGGATCAGATAGGATCTGTGCAGCCACTGGGACAGAATGTTCTGTTATACAGATAGCTAGAATCTCAGCTGCCATAAAGCAGGACAGGACTGCTGCTTACAATGGGGACAGAATGTTTTATTATACAGAATCTCAGGCAGTAAAACAATGGGAGAGAGGGAATTTGTTGGGTTTGAGATGTACAGTCGGACGTTTGTGATGCAGAATAAAATAAATGTGACGCTGAGTAAAACATAAAATTCAGGGGGGGGGGACTCGGAGCTGTGACAGTGGCTGGTAAGGGCCCCATTTAGTGCTCATTTCTCTCCCCACCCCCCTTAAACATTATTTTAGCACAATGATTTATCAGGGGGACCCCCGGCGTGCCTACAGTAAGAAGATGACAGAAAAGGCAACTTTAAATGCAGCCCCCTGTGTGTGGCCCTTCCTTAAAATGATTATCAATAGGTCGGGGGCCCCATTTCATCTCGTTTACTTCCCATTGGAGCCCAGCGAGGGGCCAATTGTCCGGCCTTTGCTACTTATTATAATTGCTTGTAGTTTACCTAAACTCTATCACACGAGGCGCCAGTCTGGAGATGGGTAAAAACCTCGTATTTGTAGCCGCTGGGGGGGCCACGTGCCCGTCTTGGGGTTAATGGCCCCGTGTGTGATTGAGCGGCCGGGCCCCGGGGGCGCAGGAGGGATAATGCTGCACTCGGCGGGGATTTCTTCAGCTATTTTCCCCTCGCAGAGAAAGAAATAACCCTAAGCTGAAATGTTCCGCCAGTAAATGAAGCAGCGAAATCTCTGTTTGTAAAGGGGAAGTTAAACTGGAATAGGAAACACCAGGCAGTGCCCCCGCCAACGCTCGTTTCTAATTGCAGGTGAATGGGAGGCAGAAAGAGTTAATTTAGATCTTAGTCCCTTTGCCCCCCCCCCCCCCGCTAATCACCCAAATGACTGATAGGGGCTCAGTGTGGGTAGATGAGATGTCGGGGCTAATGGATGGCAGTGCCGGGGCTGAGAGGCAGCAGATGAAGCAGATGTTCCAGGGTGGGGGGCACAGAGGCATCTGGAAGCTGTTGGGTCACTGACTCTTGTCTGGAGGTGCCGGGGGGCTGAAGGATCTGCTCCTCTTCAAGTGATTAGTGCAGTGGAGCAGGGTTAATGCTGTCGCTCCTCTGTCTCATTGTCGGGGGAACTTGGGGTGAAAAGAATCACAGTGAGCTGTTTGCAATAGGACTCAGGTCATTATGGGGGGCACTCGGGGGTTTCAAGGGGCTTAACCCAATGTGTGTCCGAATCACAACACTTTTATTTGCAGTTGAGGCTTTGGGCTGGGGGGGATGCTGGGAAATGTAGTTTATGCAATAGCTGAAAGTCTATGAGCTGTAAGGGAGCGCACTGATTGGCCCCAAGCTCTTTCAGGTCTCACTGGGTTTTTTTTTAAATGTTTTATTGTTTTCCAAGTTAAATAGACTTAACAAAAGATCAAATCTGAAGAATGAGGCACAAGTTGTTATGGAAAAATGCCCAATAGGAAAATGAAACATAAATTATAATTGGTGAATTGTTCAACCGATAAAAAGAAACAAAGTTTGTAGCGTTTGTAGAGTTAACAGTTCATCGATGGGAGTCAGTGCCACATCCAGACTGAAACTTGGCCAACTCCCCGGAGGCCCAATATACAAGTCTATGGCAGCCCTTTCCATTAGCCAGTCTGGGGGCCACTTCTTATGTACCCCAACTAGGGTTGCCACCTTTTCCAGAAAAAAATACCGGCCTTCCTATATATTTATCTTTATTCCCTATTAATAACATTGGGATCACTGACCTTCCTATATATTTATCTTTATTCCCTATTAATAACATTGGGATCACTGACCTTCCTATATATTTATCTTTATTCCCTATTAATAACATTGGGATCACTGACCTTCCTATATATTTATCTTTATTCCCTATTAATAACATTGGGATCACTGACCTTCCTATATATTTATCTTTATTCCCTATTAATAACATTGGGATCATATCACTGACCTTCCTATATATTTATCTTTATTCCCTATTAATAACATTGGGATCACTGGCCTTCCTATATATTTATCTTTATTCCCTATTAATAACATTGGGATCACTGACCTTCCTATATATTTATCTTTATTCCCTATTAATAACATTGGGATCACTGACCTTCCTATATATTTATCTTTATTCCCTATTAATAACATTGGGATCACTGACCTTCCTATATATTTATCTTTATTCCCTATTAATAACATTGGGATCATATCACTGACCTTCCTATATATTTATCTTTATTCCCTATTAATAACATTGGGATCACTGGCCTTCCTATATATTTATCTTTATTCCCTATTAATAACATTGGGATCACTGACCTTCCTATATATTTATCTTTATTCCCTATTAATAACATTGGGATCACTGACCTTCCTATATATTTATCTTTATTCCCTATTAATAACATTGGGATCACTGACCTTCCTATATATTTATCTTTATTCCCTATTAATAACATTGGGATGAACCATCATTGTTAGTGGCCAGGCCAGTAAAACAACAGTCAGGGGGCAACTCTAAGCCCAACTGGAAGGCTTCCCAATAGCCCTCAATTGCCGGCAGTTGTTACCCCCTGAGGGGGCTGATGATGGTCTCGGCAGTGGGACAAGGGCAGTTTCACTAGTGTCTGTGCCCCCAGCCTGTGACTAAATGAGCCCCACACCCCCCTGTTATTTATTGGCAATAAAGGAACCGGTCCTGTTCCAGTTCTAGTTCCAAAGATGGAGACTCCCCCCGTTACTGTCCTATTGGGCTCCATTTAATTAACGCTGATTAAAGGTCTGGCCACGGGCGTGTGATAAAGTGATGGAGCTGCAGTTTCCAAGCTGTTCGGGAGTCTGCGGGGAGTTGCGCAGGTAGGAAATGGGAGGGGTGAGCTGGATTCCCTGCGACTAAGCGATATTTCTGTGGCTCATTTAATGCTCAGATGGACAAAGGTATTACCTGAGCCACTCGCTTGTGTCCAAAGCTTCCCCAGGGGCCCCCGTATGAGACTTTACTGGAGAGGGGGGCTATTGGCTGCACAGGGGCCCACACAACACAGTACTGGAGAGGGGGGTAGGATTCAGGTTCCAGAGCCATGTGATACCGTCCAGCCTTGCCCCGTGCCTCTCCTGGGGGTCTGGGGGGTCCGTGAGAGTGGGGGGGGGCAGCAGTCACATCAGAGGAATGAAAGGAAGGGACATTTGAATATCACAAGCGCTGCTGTTTGTTGGGGAAATAGTTTATTCTCTTTCAAATTAAACATTATTTATGGCCGGGCCGGGGGGCTGCGTCGGGGGGACAGAGACACAGGTAAAATATTCAAATGGATTTGCAACTCACACAGACCCATGAATTCTTTATTCCCGCCGGGTCCCTTTGATTTTACATGTGTTTGCATCTACAGACGTGTGCCACGTACAATACAGGGGGTAAGTGCACCTACTCTACATATACCCCTATATATACCCCTATATATACCTCTATATATACCCCTACTTATACTCCTACATATACCCCTATATATACCCAATATATACCTCTCTATATATCCCTACATATACCTCTATATATACCCTATATATACCTCTATATATACCCTATATATACCTCTATATATACCCTATATATACCTCTATATATACCCCTACATATACCCAATATATACACCCCTACCTATACTCCAACATATACCTCTATGTATACCCCTACATATACCCAATATATACCTCTATATATATATCCCTACATATACCCCTATATATACCCCTACATATACCCCTATATATACCCAATATATACCCCTACATATACCCCTATATATACCCAATATATACCCCTACATATACCCCTATATATACCCAATATATACCCCTACATATACCCCTATATATACCCAATATATACCTCTACATATACCTCTATATATACCCAATATATACCTCTACATATACCCCTACATATACCCAATATATACCTCTATATATATCCCTACATATACCCCTACATATACCCAATATATACCTCTATATATATCCCTACATATACCCCTATATATACCCCTACATATACCCCTATATATACCCAATATATACCTCTACATATACCCCTACATATACCTCTATATATACCCCTACTTATACTCCTACATATACCCCTATATATACCCCAACATACAGTATACCCCTATATATACCCATATCTATCCTATATCTGTAGCATGAAGATATAGTGTGCCCGCGGGAGCTGCCATGTTGCTTGCCATGAAGTCATTTCTGCAGCAGACGTTGGATTGTTAATGACCTTCCCCGTGCAGATTGTTACAGTCAAACACAAACAAAGCCATAAAACCTTGTGACTGGCTGAGAATAATCACTGGCAGTTACTGGAAGGGACGGGGCAGAAAGCGGCAGTTTTATGGCACATGGAGGTGAGGGACACCGACGGGGCCACTAATTGTAAATGCCGCAATTATATTTCTTTCCGGAATAATCTTTTCCCCGGCAGAGGTTGGGATCTTTGGCACCGGCACATTGTACGAGCGCCCAGCAGCCTGCGTTATTAACCCACGGGCATCCCATCTGCCCTTTACTCTCTGGAACTGCACCAACATCTGAGCAGTGAGACATCAGGACATGGGCCCCTCATATTTACCCCACTGTGGCCCTGGCTTCTTGGTGCCCTGCCTGTGCCATTGCTCCTCCCTTTCCTGGGGCCCCTGCAGAAGTTTCATCTCCCGTCCAATCACAGAATGATGTACCTATACGGGGACATGCTCCCGTCCAATCACAGAATGGCCACCAGTTAGCGCTTCAGCAGCCAGTACAGTAATGACTTGAGGTCCCCTCTGCTTCTTATTGGTCAGCACTAAATATTTCCTTTATAAGGGGTCCTTGTACGGTAGTGCGGTAGCACCTTAGGGCCCATATCTAGGGCAGAAGCTTTGGGGAGGTGCCCCCCTTGCCAAGCTAAGGAGGAGGTAGTGGTAAAAGGGAGCTGGGAGTTATAGTCGAACAATGCCTGACAGTTATTTTTTCTCTTGTATGCTTTGGTTTTATTCCAGTTATCCCCCCTCCCCAACAGCACACAAAAGGTTAATGTCATTTAATTAAGTTTTGCCCAGAGAGAAGTTTCAATCCGACTGTAACAGGAGGTGTGGGGGGGGGGTCGGAAATATTTGCTGAAACCAAGTTGATCCCAGTTGCCTTGACCCCCCCCCCCCCCTCACATTGGCTCGAGGCTGAGACGGGCCCTGGCGGAACTCGGGTCATCAGTCAATTGCTTGTGCCCTTGTGCCCGGGGAGCGCTCACACAGATGCACCAGATATTTATAAGTTGCAGCATCTGCTTCCTTGGCGCATCCCACAGACAGACGTTCTGATCTGCCCCTGGCACCGCTGCTGACACTTCAATTTATCTCCCCTTCAGTCCCCGGTCACATGATCCTCCTCACCCCCCCAGACTCCCAGCACAGCGACCATTCCTACATGTCATTACTTATTGGTGCCCCCAAATACTTCCCTATCCATCACCCTGCGTGGGCTCATACATGTGCTGATATCATATACACTATTATATACACTGATATCAAATACACTTATATTTTATACACCGATATCATATACACTTATATTTTATACACCGATATCATATACTCTGATATTATGTACACTTATTATATACACTGATATTATATACACTAATAATATATACACTATTATATTCACTGATATCATATACACCGATATCTTATACACTAATATTATACACATTGATATCATATACACTGATATCATATACACTAAAATTATATACACTGATAATAGATACACTATTATATACACTGATATCATATACACCGATATCTTATACACTGATATTATATACACTAAAATTATATACACTGATATTATATACACTGATAATAGATACACTATTATATACACTGATATCATATACACCGATATCTTATACTCTGATATCTTATACATTGATATTATATACACTAATATTATATACAATGATATCATATACACCGATATAATATACATTGATATTATATACACTGATAATGAATAAAGTACCCCCTCTTGTAAAATATAAGTTACCGAGGAGTTTCGTGACCATGTAAAAACACGAGGCCGAAGGCCTCTAATATCCTCATATTTTGCAACTGGGGGTACTTTATTTTTTATAATACACAAGTTTCAGTGAGTCATGTGACAGAAATGACATCAGAACTCACCGTTTATAAGGATATAATTTACAAGATATTCATGGCTCTTGTGTATTATACACTATTATATACACTGATATTATATACACTGATATTATATACACTGATATTATATACACTGATATTATATACACTGATATTATATACACTGATATTATATACACTGATATTATATACACTGATATTATATACACTGATATTATATACACTGATATTATTCTGCAATGCCTTTCAGTATGGGGGGGGGGAATTAATCCCTGTAATGGGCAAATACAGTAACAAAAATTAGATTGTAAAATGCAGCAGAGCTTATAATCTAATTTCTGTCACGCCCACATTCTAGAGCCAATTAAATCAGCGTTTTTGGGACTGTTAGAGTTAACTGGAAGATAGAAATGACCCCTCCCACCCAGGGGTAATTAGCCCACTTAAACCCTGTCCACACCCAAAATCTATTATGACCTCCGCTCAAGCCTCACCCCTTTCACCCCCACAAATCACTATTTTCCAACTTGGGCCCCCGCCTTCCAAGGGGTCCCTGACTGCTGTACATTCCAATACCGTGGGGCCCCTGACTGTCGTACCCTAAATTGGTGGCCCTGCTGGAGGAATCCCACACAGACACTGGGAGATGATGATAATATTCCTTCTGACTTTTGCTAACAACCCCTCCACTATTTTGGGGTCTTGGCCCTTAGATCAAATACCCTCAATGTAAAGAAGAAGCTGAGAATGAAAGAAAATGTATTGTAACTGATCCAACTAAGACCATTAATCCTAAAGCTCCTGCCCAAATACAATTTATCAATGATTACTTGCAGTACCGCTCGCTACCAGTTTGAGCCAGTGGCACATGTTCCCATAGTGATACAATAGAACAGCGCCCCCCCATGTGTAAAATAGATGAATCGAATCCACTGCAGTGTATCTGCCTCTCCATGAAAATGTGCCGCTACCCCTTTAAGAGGAGAAGGTCCCGACTATTGTTAATCAGCAGCAGGAAAGGATTCGTTACATTGTATCCAGCAGGGAGTTTTGGATACTTTGTAGCAAAATCCTAATATAACTTCTGTAATGCAAATGTCCAATTGCCCTCAGAGTCGTCTCCTTTCTTCTCAGCCCCAATTACTCATTGTCTGAACCGCTCAACCTCCAGCTCCATAAATAAAGTATTACTCATTTGCATATTTTATTTATCAGCAGCGTCTTAACTAGGTCTCAATAGATACGCACAGCAGCCCTTATAGCTATAGGTTACACCATCTACTGAATTGCACGGGGGGGGGGGAGTTCTGCCTGATTTGGACTATATTAATCCAAATATATATATTCTGGGCACACAATAAGCTATACCCTCATACAGTACTGTCTAAGGGAATCAATATGGCACCTCCTCCTCCCATATGTATAAATACAAATATACAGAGAAGGAATGTTCTGGGCACACAATAAGCTATACCCTCATACTGTACTGTCTAAGGGAATCAATATGGCACCTCCTCCTCCCATATGTATAAATACACATATACAGAGAAGGAATGTTCTGGGCACACAATAAGCTATACCCTCATACTGTACTGTCTAAGGGAATCAATATGGCACCTCCTCCTCCCATATGTATAAATACAAATATACAGAGAAGGA
The DNA here is from genome assembly GCF_017654675.1 of Xenopus laevis. Lineage (NCBI taxonomy): Eukaryota > Metazoa > Chordata > Amphibia > Anura > Pipidae > Xenopus > Xenopus laevis. Next base: position 1,451,757 of record NC_054377.1, read on the forward strand.
ATGTTCTGGGCACACAATAAGCTATACCTTCATACTGTACTGTCTAAGGGAATCAATATGGCACCTCCTCCTCCCATATGTATAAATACAAATATACAGAGAAGGAATGTTCTGGGCACACAATAAGCTATACCCTCATACTGTACTGTCTAAGGGAATCAATATGGCACCTCCTCCTCCCATATGTATAAATACAAATATACAGAGAAGGAATGTTCTGGGCACACAATAAGCTATACTCTCATACTGTACTGTCTAAGGGAATCAATATGGCACCTCCTCCCATATGTATAAATACAAATATACAGAGAAGGAATGTTCTGGGCACACAATAAGCTATACCCTCATACTGTACTGTCTAAGGGAATCAATATGGCACCTCCTCCTCCCATATGTATAAATACAAATATACAGAGAAGGAATGTTCTGGGCACACAATAAGCTATACCCTCATACTGTACTGTCTAAGAGAATCAATATGGCACCTCCTCCTCCCATATGTATAAATACAAATATACAGAGAAGGAATGTTCTGGGCACACAATAAGCTATACCATCTTTGGATTTTAAAAAGATTGTTAGGGTCTTACTGTCCCTAGCAACCAGGTCTAATTAGAATAATGGGAGATAAAATATAACAATAACATTCTATGTTTCATGGTTGTCAAAGTCAACAATAGCAACAAGAAACCATTAAAAGTTTTGGTTTGGGAAAAAGTAAAGGTAAAAGTGTAACTTTGCCTTTGATCTTTCAGGGGACTATAAAAACTGAGCAGCGGCTCAGAGAGGGGGAGCTGCCATACCCCCCCCCCTCGCCAGATTGTGTTGCTATTAGAAATTAATCTAAAGTTTTTAAAGTCACAAACAGGAAATGTCGATAAACCACAAAGTGCAAAAATAGACAGAGCAATTGTTCTCTCGGAAAGAGACTCCATCGTCAGTTTCTCAGAGTAATGTGAAGGTTCTGTAACTGCTCCATCAGTGTCACCCCCTTTCCTTTCACCCCCAGCAACTGTACGCAGCCCAACTGGCCACCATGCAACTGTCTCCTGGTGCCAAAATGCCCACGACCCCACAGCCCGCAAATGCCACCGGAGCTCTGTCACCCACGGGCATGAAAAGTGAAAAAAGAGGGACCAGCCCAGTAGCACAGATCAAGGTAAGAGACCTGACGCCCCCAATTAATGTGGGGTTCCTGACTGATGTACAATATCACTATATGTGTGAGATACAGATCATTATCCCAAGGTTTGGGGGTGCAGGAGTATAGAGGGGACAGTGGGGTTCCTGACTGATGTACAATATCAATATATGTGTGAGATACAGATCATTATCCCAAGGTTTGGGGGTGCAGGAGTATAGAGGGACAGTGGGGTTCCTGACTGATGTACAATATCAATATATGTGTGAGATACAGATCATTATCCCAAGGTTTGGGGGTGCAGGAGTATAGAGGGACAGTGGGGTTCCTGACTGATGTACAATATCAATATATGTGTGAGATACAGATCATTATCCCAAGGTTTGGGGGTGCAGGAGTATAGAGGGACAGTGGGGTTCCTGACTGATGTACAATATCAATATATGTGTGAGATACAGATCATTATCCCCAAGGTTTGGGGGTGCAGGAGTATAGAGGGACAGTGGGGTTCCTGACTGATGTACAATATCAATATATGTGTGAGATACAGATCATTATCCCAAGGTTTGGGGGTGCAGGAGTAAAGAGGGGACAGTGGGGTTCCTGACTGATGTACAATATCAATATATGTGTGAGATACAGATCATTATCCCAAGGTTTGGGGGTGCAGGAGTATAGAGGGACAGTGGGGTTCCTGACTGATGTACAATATCAATATATGTGTGAGATACAGATCATTATCCCCAAGGTTTGGGGGTGCAGGAGTATAGAGGGACAGTGGGGTTCCTGACTGATGTACAATATCAATATATGTGTGAGATACAGATCATTATCCCAAGGTTTGGGGGTGCAGGAGTAAAGAGGGGACAGTGGGGTTCCTGACTGATGTACAATATCAATATATGTGTGAGATACAGATCATTATCCCAAGGTTTGGGGGTGCAGGAGTATAGAGGGACAGTGGGGTTCCTGACTGATGTACAATATCAATATATGTGTGAGATACAGATCATTATCCCAAGGTTTGGGGGTGCAGGAGTATAGAGGGACAGTGGGGTTCCTGACTGATGTACAATATCAATATATGTGTGAGATACAGATCATTATCCCAAGGTTTGGGGGTGCAGGAGTATAGAGGGGACAGTGGGGTTCCTGACTGATGTACAATATCAATATATATGTGAGATACAGATCATTATCCCAAGGTTTGGGGGTGCAGGAGTATAGAGGGACAGTGGGGTTCCTGACTGATGTACAATATCAATATATGTGTGAGATACAGATCATTATCCCAAGGTTTGGGGTGCAGGAGTATAGAGGGGCCAGTGATAATTAGGGGGTGTAGGAGTATAGAGGGGCCAGTGATAATTAGGGGGTGCAGGAGTATAGAGGGGCCAGTGATAATTAGGGGGTGTAGGAGTATAGAGGGGCCAGTGATAATTAGGGGGGGTAGGAGTATAGAGGGGCCAGTGATAATTAGGGGGTGTAGGAGTATAGAGGGGCCAGTGATAATTAGGGGGTGCTGGTAGCTGTAGAACATCTGCAGTTTTGGAGAATAGGAAGAATGTGGGAATAAAGTGAAATAATACAGAATGTTGTCATGGAAAGTGATGGTGAATTTGTTTGGGAAACGTGTTTCAGACACATAACATGTGCCGGGGGTACAGGCTGCTCCTTGTTCTGGTGTCGGGGGGCCCCGGCCACGTGTGGGATTTTCGGCAGGACTATAGGGATCTGATTATTGAGACTCTCGGCTGTATTTCTGCCTCTTGCCCGGGGAACTCGCGTAGAAACGTGGAAAGGGTCCAAAGAAAATTCTCGTTGGGTTTTATCCTCGTCCCACTGCACCGAGCGCACAGAAAACGTCAATAATTTTAATAGAGTAAAAAAGAACATAAAATTTGTTTTTACAGTTGGATTCTGAAAAACTTAATGGCCAGAGTGGGAAGATTTCTTGGCAAGTGTCAGAGGCCCGAATACAAACGCTCTAATCTCTTGTTTGAACTGGAAATCTGCTCGACAAACAGAGGAACCCCCGGCCCCCCGACCAAACGGGGTGTCATTAGTGTTTCATGTTCCACTGTGACTTTATTCTTTTACAAGAGCAGATTTATATTATACGTTACTTGTTCCCTGCGCAAACCCAGGATTAGAGAGCAACCCCCGAGCCCACAACTAACAAATGCCCAGAACAGAACCCTGTGCCGTAGCCAGAGATTTTCCACTGAATCAGAAACACCAGGAAGATCTGGAGACAATATGTTTGTACTTTCACTAGAAGAGTCACACAAATCACTCACCCCAAATCCCCCCCTAACTGACCTTCAGACTGGGCCCCCTTAGCTCATAACAAGGTTACAGATATATAGAAACATTGGGGTGTCACCCTGCTATAGTTCCAGGGTACAAATAAACACTCACCCCAAATCTCCCCCTAACTGACCTTCAGACTGGGCCCCCTTAGCTCATAACAAGGTTACAGATATATAGAAACATTGGGGTGTCACCCTGCTATAGTTCCAGGGGTACCCAGGGTACAAATAAGCACTCACCCCAAATCTCCCCCTAACTGACCTTCAGACTGGGCCCCCTTAGCTCATAACAAGGTTACAGATATATAGAAACATTGGGGTAACAGTCACCCTGCTATAGTTCCAGGGGTACCCAGGGTACAAATAAGCACTCACCCCAAATCTCCCCCTAACTGACCTTCAGACTGGGCCCCCTTAGCTCATAACAAGGTTACAGATATATAGAAACATTGGGGTGTCACCCTGCTATAGTTCCAGGGGTACCCAGGGTACAAATAAGCACTCACCCCAAATCTCCCCCTAACTGACCTTCAGACTGGGCCCCCTTAGCTCATAACAAGGTTACAGCTATATAGAAACATTGGGGTAACAGTCACCCTGCTATAGTTCCAGGGGTACCCAGGGTACAAATAAATGCTCACCCCAAATCTCCCCCTTAGCTCATAACAAGGTTACAGATATATAGAAACATTGGGGTGTCACCCTGCTATAGTTCCAGGGGTACCCAGGGTACAAATAATCACTCACCCCAAATCTCCCCCTAACTGACCTTCAGACTGGGCCCCCTTAGCTCATAACAAGGTTACAGATATATAGAAACATTGGGGTGTCACCCTGCTATAGTTCCAGGGGTACCCAGGGTACAAATAAACACTCACCCCAAATCTCCCCCTAACTGACCTTCAGACTGGGCCCCCTTAGCTCATAACAAGGTTACAGATATATAGAAACATTGGGGTAACAGTCACCCTGCTATAGTTCCAGGGGTACCCAGGGTACAAATAAATACTCTCCCCAAATCTCCCCCTTAGCTCATAACAAGGTTACAGATATATAGAAACATTGGGGTGTCACCCTGCTATAGTTCCAGGGGTACCCAGGGTACAAATAAACACTCACCCCAAATCTCCCCCTAACTGACCTTCAGACTGGGCCCCCTTAGCTCATAACAAGGTTACAGATATATAGAAACATTGGGGTAACAGTCACCCTGCTATAGTTTCAGGGGTACCCAGGGTACAAATAATCACTCACCCCAAATCTCCCCCTAACTGACCTTCAGACTGGGCCCCCTTAGCTCATAACAAGGTTACAGATATATAGAAACATTGGGGTAACAGTCACCCTGCTATAGTTCCAGGGGTACCCAGGGCACAAATAAACACTCACCCCAAATCTCCCCCTAACTGACCTTCAGACTGGGCCCCCTTAGCTCATAACAAGGTTACAGATATATAGAAACATTGGGGTGTCACCCTGCTATAGTTCCAGGGGTACCCAGGGTACAAATAAGCACTCACCCCAAATCTCCCCCTAACTGACCTTCAGACTGGGCCCCCTTAGCTCATAACAAGGTTACAGATATATAGAAACATTGGGGTAACAGTTCCAGGGGTGAATTCCATGAAATAAAAGTCAAGACTATTGATATCGGGGGGCATTAGTATAAAATAGAGGGGTGCGTGGGCACAGTGTTACAATACAAACATTAGTGAGTCAGTACTAAGTCTGTAGGAACATCTAATGAGACGTGGGGTGCCAGATGGATTGCACCCAAACTAAACCATCGCTGTCTGACTAACACTTTCCTCGGGTAACCTGACTCGTATCTGCTGGGTGCCGGGCCGGTGCCAGGCTTTCTTGGCTAGCACATTCTGATTGCTGAGTGGCACACACTATGCTAATTGCCTGGGGTTTCCCTACCAAAATCTCTTCGTATTCCTCATTTCATCAGTTCCTGCGATTCGGGGCTGTTACTGTTATACCGAAGCTTAACCCTTTGTATTCCATTGGGAATTAAACCCGTTGGGTTAATATTAGAGAATAATACTGGGGGAATATCATTGTAAGGAGGGGCATCTTTACTGGCAGATGGGCTGGGGCAAAACAAAATTAGTGGTCAGATTGTTGTGGGAGTTGTACAGCAGCAGTAAAGGAAAGATGAATATTGGCCAACATTGAGATAAAAGGTTATTTTCCACCATCTTGTCCCACTGTCACTTACTGTCTTACCCTGTTGTGATCATTTTGTACTTCTGTTGCCTACTATTTCCATCTTATCCTACTGTCTCCATCTTGTCCTACTGTCTCCATCTTGTCCTTCTGTCTCCATCTTTCCCTACTGTCTCCATCTTGTCCTACTGTCTCCATCTTGTCCTACTGTCTCCATCTTGCCCTACTGTCTCCATCTTGTCCTACTGTCTCCATCTTTTCCTACTGTCTCCATCTTGTCCTCTGTCTTGCCCTACTGTCTCCATCTTGTCCTACTGTCTCCACCTTGCCCTATTATCTCCATCTTGTCCTACTGTCTCCATCTTGTCCTACTGTCTCCATCTTTTCCTACTGTCTCCATCTTGCCCTACTGTCTCCATCTTGTCCTACTGTCTCCATCTTTTCCTACTGTCTCCATCTTGTCCTCTGTCTTGCCCTACTGTCTCCATCTTGTCCTACTGTCTCCACCTTGCCCTATTATCTCCATCTGTCCTACTGTCTCCATCTTGTCCTACTGTCTCCATCTTGTTCAGCTGTCTCTATCTTGTCCTACTGTCTCCATCTCGCCCTACTGTCTCTATCTTGTCCTACTGTCTCCATCTTGTTCTTCTGTCTCCATCTTGTTCTACTTTCTCCATCTTGTCCCACTGTCTCCATCTTGTCCCACTGTCTCCATCTTGTCCTACTGTCTCCATCTTGTCCTACTGTCTCCATCTTGTTCTACTGTCTCCATCTTGTCCTACTGTCTCCATCTTGTCCTACTGTCTCCATCTTGCCCTTCTGTCTCCATCTTTCTTCTACAGTCTCCATCTTGCCCTACTGTCTCCATCTTTCGTTTACTGTCTCCATCATGTCCTACTGTCTCTTATTATCCACACTGATTCTACCTACTGTGAGGCCTTGGTATAAACAGAGCCCAGAGCAATTACCCTCCCCTAAAAGCAGCTCTGATTAATTAAAGTAATTGTCAAAGTGACAATTGAGGTACAAGGAGTGAAATAATGTCATTCATTGTTTGTTACAAATAGTTACGATATTCATTATTTGTGTTTTTCTTACATATTTCATTGTTCCTGAAGTTTATGTGTATTGGAGGCTACAATATGGAAGGAGTCGGAACACAGCAGTGCAGCGCTGAGTGAATGTAGAAGGGGTGTCGGTGCCCCGGGGTTGTTAGGAAGCAAATTAATAGTTGAGGAACGTGAGGGGAAAGGAACGTCGTTGATGTAAATAATGAGGAGAAATGAACAAGACTTTTATCAGGGATTGAGATAATTAGTGTCTTTGTTATTAGTGCGACTTTGTGTTGGGGGTCAGGGTGACAATGTGCCGTGTGCTAATCGCTGTCTGTTGTGAACCCCTCTAGGACGAAGCAGCGCAGCCTCTGAATTTATCTGCCCGACCGAAAACTGCCGACCCCGTCAAATCTCCCACGTCCCCCACCCAAAACTTCTTCCCAGTCAGCAAAAGCAGCCCAGTGAGTCTGACCAACAAGAGCGGAATCCCCAGTCCCATACGGGGACCTTCCCTAGGTAAGTGCAACTCTGTCTCTTCTAATAGAACCCGATCCTTTCCCAGAATGCTCTGTTAGCCAGCAGGTGGGAAGTAGAGAAAGAAAATGAAAATAAAACTCAATGTCCTAAGGGGAACCAGGAGCCAAAACACAGGAGTTTCCCCAGTCATTACGTCACATCACTTCCTGTTCTGCTGCAGCCTAATATTTCAGCCCTTTTATTTACTCACCTGACTTCCTGTTCTGAGTTGCCTCTGACTGGTAACAGGAAGTGCAGCATCATGTGACAGGAAGTGCAGCATCATGTGACAGGAAGTGTGGCATCATGTGACAGGAAGTGCAGCATCATGTGACCAGGAGTATTCGGGAGGCAAAGTGCCCGGGTATAAAATAAAAGGAAATGAGCTGATATCTGTCCCAGGGCAGTTCTGAGAGGAATAAGTAGCAACAATGACTCAAAAGACAGATTCTTACCTCTGATGCCCAATATCCATATTATTTCAGACATCCTTTCTAGTCTTAATTCACCTGCCCTGTTTGGGGACCAGGACACAGTCATGAAAGCCATCCAGGAGGCTCGACGAATGAGAGAACAGATTCAGAGAGAGCAGCTGCACCCGCCCCACGGGCTCGACGGGAAACTGAACCTAAATAATATGGGACTGAACAACTGCAGAGGCGATAAGGTCAGTACCATATCCACAATGTAAAGCCTGTCTATCAACTTGTTCATTCTCACTTTATGTGATACTTCAGAATGTGTCTATCAACTGCCCATCCCCTGAGACTCCATCACTGTATAACGGGGTAATAGACTTATATTTCTGTCTGATATAGAATCCTTAGCTGTTGTATGCAGTCAGGAACCCCACTGTCCCTCTATACTCCTGTACCCCCAAACCTTGGGATAATGATCTGTATCTCACACATATATTGTACATCAGTCAGGAACCCCACTGTCCCTCTATACTCCTGCACCCCCAAACCTTGTATATAATGATCTGTATCTCACACATATATTGATATTGTACATCAGTCAGGAACCCCACTGTCCCTCTATACTCCTGCACCCCCAAACCTTGGGATAATGATCTGTATCTCACACATATATTGATATTGTACATCAGTCAGGAACCCCACTGTCCCTCTATACTCCTGCACCCCCAAACCTTGGGATAATGATCTGTATCTCACACATATATTGATATTGTACATCAGTCAGGAACCCCACTGTCCCTCTATACTCCTGCACCCCCAAACCTTGTATATAATGATCTGTATCTCACACATATATTGCTATTGTACATCAGTCAGGAACCCCACTGTCCCTCTATACTCCTGCACCCCCAAACCTTGGGATAATGATCTGTATCTCACACATATATTGATATTGTACATCAGTCAGGAACCCCACTGTCCCCTCTATACTCCTGCACCCCCAAACCTTGGGATAATGATCTGTATCTCACACATATATTGATATTGTACATCAGTCAGGAACCCCACTGTCCCCTCTATACTCCTGCACCCCCAAACCTTGGGATAATGATCTGTATCTCACACATATATTGATATTGTACATCAGTCAGGAACCCCACTGTCCCCTCTATACTCCTGCACCCCCAAACCTTAGAAAACAAATCTATACTTATGTGTATAAATATGTTAAAATATAATAATTTCAGTAAAAGCAAATGCTACGTAGAAATGTGTGAAACATCTATATAAAAGTAGAAGATTGGATCTGAGATCAGTTCTATCAGGTTTATTGATGATAAGAAGTCAGAGATTTTTGGCTGTGACTATGAGGGGCGCCGGGGGGGGGGGGTATATAGTGTATGAGCTGCAGAAGTGTATATGGGGGGGGGGGGTATAAGGCACATTTGGTGTAAAAATCTCTATAGAACTGTCAACAAAGTAAATGTTTTTCTTCAAGGTCACATTGTGAGTGACAGTGAAAAGCTGCTATGACCCCCCCAGTTGATATCAGAATGTTCGTCAGCCCTTGGCTCTTCTCGGAAAGTAGAGATAACACACGGCCGCACACAATACCATTCTATTCAGCGGCATTTTTGTATTCCTGTTATCCTCCTCTCTTCTTCCTCAACTCATTATTCATAAAGACTTTTAATTCTACATATTATATTATAATCATTGTATTTCCTACTAGTGATGATTCAGAAATTTGGTGTAGGTGAGGAAAATGGCAAACTGTTAAATTAGCATTTCCATCAAAAATCCCCCACCTCAGCAAATTCCGCCCAAAATTGTCCCTGACATAGAATTGAAGTGTGTCCTGCCAGTGGAGGGTCCTGGAAACTTTATCAAAGGGAACAGAAGTCCAAGTGTTTGGGTGGGTGTATGCCTTCAATCCTGTGTTTTGGTGGTTGTATACCTTCAGCCCAGATGTTTGGATGGGTGTATGCCTTCAGTCCAGGAGTTTGTGTGGGTGTATGTCTTTAGTCCAGATGTTTTGGTGGGCGTATGCCTTCAATCCAGGAGTTTACATGGGCGTATGTCTTTAGTCCAGGAGTTTGGTTGGGCGTATGCCTTCAATCCAGGATCTTTCATGTACGTATGCCTTCAGTTGAGGAGTTTGGGTGGGTGTATGCCTTCAATACTGAGTGTGGGTGGGTGTATGCCTTCAGTCCAGAAGTGTGGGTGGGCGTATGTCTTCAGTCCAGAAGTGTGGGTGGTCGTATGCCTTCAGTCCAGATGGTTTGGTGGGCGTATGCCTTAAGTCCGGGAGTTTGGGTGAGCATATGCCTTCAATCCAGGAGTTTGTGTGGGCATATTCCTTTAGTCCAGGAGTTTACATGGGCATATGCCTTCAGTCCAGGATCTTACATGGGAGGATGCCTTTAGTGCAGGAGTTTACATGGGAGGATGCCTTTAGTGTAGGAGTTTACATGGGAGTATGCCTTCAGTCCAGGAGTTTGCATGGGAGAATGCCTTTAGTCTGGCTGGTTTGGTGGAATCCATTGATTCGTTGAGTGATTACTTACAGGTTAGTGTGTTACAGTGAGTGTTCACTCATGCCAGCAAGTAGATTAAGGTTTGCCAACTGGAATGTAAGAGGGGTCAGTGATAACAATGGACATTCCCTACAGTTTTCCTGATACAGAAGGGATTAGACTAATAACTCTGTAGGGAAATTCCTATAAAAACATTGATTATTAATGAATATTTGGACATAGGGGGGTCTACTCTATCCCCATGAATAAACAGAGGAATGTTTAATTGAGCTCAATAGTCAAACTGTGAAAGTGAGTTTATATCTAATGTTCACTCTCCCTGTCTCTGCCTTGTGCAACATCCCACAGTGTTTAGTGTAGAAGAGTAGCCCCCGGGCAGCTGCTCATTCCTTCTGTACAATAGGGTGAGAAATTCATTGTTGCTCCGCTGTATTTGTTTCAACATGAATCTCTTTGGTGCCTTCCAACACTGAACACAAGGTGTGAGCAAATTGTTCCCTGGGGTGTGTTCCAAATAATCTTTGGCTTCTGTTTATCTGCCGTCCCCCCCAAGGCTCAATTGTACAAGGAAACGTGCGGCAGCTCATTCCTGTAGTATCTCACCCCTAGTAATGTAATATACTAATTATCCTACTGGAAAGGAGTAAGAGATGGTGCCTATAGTAATACTGGGATAATAGTCTCTGGGAAGGGAGTGTGACTGTGGGATAGCAGGTATAGTAGGGAGAGATGGTGTCTATAGTAACAGTGGATAATAGTCTCTGGGAAGGGAGTGTGACTGTGGGATAGCAGGTATAGTAGGGAGAGATGGTACCTATAGTAACAGTGGATAATAGTCTCTGGGAAGGGAGTGTGACTGTGGGATAGCAGGTATAGTAGGGAGAGATGTGTCTATAGTAACAGTGGATAATAGTCTCTGGGAAGGGAGTGTGACTGTGGGATAGCAGGTATAGTAGGGAGAGATGTGTCTATAGTAACAGTGGATAATAGTCTCTGGGAAGGGAGTGTGACTGTGGGATAGCAGGTATAGTAGGGAGAGATGGTGTCTATAGTAACAGTGGATAATAGTCTCTGGGAAGGGAGTGTGACTGTGGGATAGCAGGTATAGTAGGGAGAGATGGTGTCTATAGTAACAGTGGGATAATAGTCTCTGGGAAGGGAGTGTGACTGTGGGATAGCAGGTATAGTAGGGAGAGATGGTGTCTATAGTAACAGTGGATAATAGTCTCTGGGAAGGGAGTGTGACTGTGGGATAGCAGGTATAGTAGGGAGAGATGGTGTCTATAGTAACAGTGGATAATAGTCTCTGGGAAGGGAGTGTGACTGTGGGATAGCAGGTATAGTAGGGGGAGATGGTGCCTATAGTAACAGTGGATAATGGTCTCTTGGAAGGGTGTGTGACTGTCGGATAGCAGGTATAGTAGGGAAAGATGGTGTCTATAGTAACAGTGGGATAATAGTCTCAGGGAAGGGAGTGTGACTGTGGGATAGCAGGTATAGTAGGGAGAGATGGTGTCTATAGTAACAGTGGATAATAGTCTCTGGGAAGGGAGTGTGACTGTGGGATAGCAGGTATAGTAGGGAGAGATGGTGTCTATAGTAACAGTGGATAATAGTCTCTGGGAAGGGAGTGTAACTGTGGGATAGCAGGTATAGTAGGGAGAGATGGTGTCTATAGTAACAGTGGATAATAGTCTCTGGGAAGGGAGTGTGACTGTGGGATAGCAGGTATAGTAGGGAGAGATGGTGTCTATAGTAACAGTGGATAATAGTCTCTGGGAAGGGAGTGTGACTGTGGGATAGCAGGTATAGTAGGGAGAGATGGTGCCTATAGTAACAGTGGGGTAGAGGCCTATGGGATAGTAGGTATAGTGAGACATTTGATGTGTGTATCTAAAGGCCGGTGCAACATTTACTATATTTCAGGTGCTGGTAGATGCCTTCACTGGGAAGATTTGCATTAGGAGTGCACACACAGTGAGTTACTACTCTCTATTTATTGTGATGTTGTTGGATGGAGTGAGACCATTAGTTTTGCCCTGTTACTATGACTGAACTATAAGAATGCACCACAGTGAAGGGAATATTTTATATATAATGTTTATATCTGATGATACTTTAACTAGTCTTCCCTCAGTTGGGGAGTGGGGGAGGAGTGAGTAGATGAGAGTGGGGCAGTTGTAGGGGAGATTAACTGTAACATTTAGGGGTGAATAGGGAAACACATGAATAAGACCCTGTGCAGATTGGAGCGTTTGTTCCGTACAGAAGCGGCAGTTTAGTAGAAGCGGCAGTTTAGTAGAAGTGGCAGTTTAGCAGCAGATGCCCGGGTGCCGTACGTCTGTCCTGAACATCTCCGGCAGCTCTTTGCCACGATCCTCAGCAGATGTTTCTCCTTCTGGAATGAGAATAATTCACATTGGCCCCGAGGAGGAGCAACATGTCGCTTTGTGGCTCAGCTGTAAATTACAGTCATTGTCTCGTTTCTTTCCCATCACACGGGAGCCAAATTCACTTAAAGGCAAACTTGCACCCTTGTCCCTCACCCTCCAAATAAATGATCCATTGCTCTGTGTAGAACGACATTGTGCTGCTCACTGGGGCTTTGATAAAATAAATGTTTTGTTGACGACCAAATTGACCACAGGCTCAGTGTTTCCTGTATGTGCCCCCCCCACCTACCCACCTACCCCACCTACCCACCTACCCACCGCGCTGAGGTTTCCTTATCTCACTGATAAACCACAAAGTGAAGGAAGTTCAGGCTTATCAGGGAAACTGACTTTTACAAGAAATGACTAAATCTCACTATTACTGGTGTATTAAAGGGGAAATGTGCCAGAGCTGAATTATCAACCCTGTGATATTCCTGTACAGCATTCTCTGTATATTTGTACTGTATGAGGGTATAGCTTATTGTGTGCCCAGAACATTCCTTCTCTGTATATTTGTATTTATACATATGGGAGGAGGAGGTGCCATATTGATTCCCTTAGACAGTACAGTATGAGGGTATAGCTTATTGTGTGCCCAGAACATTCCTTCTCTGTATATTTGTATTTATACATATGGGAGGAGGGAGGTGCCATATTGATTCCCTTAGACAGTACAGTATGAGGGTATAGCTTATTGTGTGCCCAGAACATTCCTTCTCTGTATATTTGTATTTATACATATGGGAGGAGGTGCCATATTGATTCCCTTAGACAGTACAGTATGAGGGTATAACTTATTGTGTGCCCAGAACATTCCTTCTCTGTATATTTGTATTTATACATATGGGAGGAGGTGCCATATTGATTCCCTTAGACAGTACAGTATAAGGGTATAACTTATTGTGTGCCCAGAACATTCCTTCTCTGTATATTTGTATTTATACATATGGGAGGAGGAGGTGCCATATTGATTCCCTTAGACAGTACAGTATGAGGGTATAGCTTATTGTGTGCCCAGAACATTCCTTCTCTGTATATTTGTATTTATACATATGGGAGGAGGAGGTGCCATATTGATTCCCTTAGACAGTACAGTATGAGGGTATAACTTATTGTGTGCCCAGAACATTCCTTCTCTGTATATTTGTATTTATACATATGGGAGGAGGTGCCATATTGAATCCCTTAGACAGTACAGTATAAGGGTATAACTTATTGTGTGCCCAGAACATTCCTTCTCTGTATATTTGTATTTATACATATGGGAGGAGGAGGTGCCATATTGATTCCCTTAGACAGTACAGTATGAGGGTATAGCTTATTGTGTGCCCAGAACATTCCTTCTCTGTATATTTGTATTTATACATATGGGAGGAGGAGGTGCCATATTGATTCCCTTAGACAGTACAGTATGAGGGTATAACTTATTGTGTGCCCAGAACATTCCTTCTCTGTATATTTGTATTTATACATATGGGAGGAGGTGCCATATTGATTCCCTTAGACAGTACAGTATGAGGGTATAGCTTATTATTTGCCCAGAACATTCCTTCTCTGTATATTTGTATTTATACATATGGGAGGAGGAGGTGCCATATTGATTCCCTTAGACAGTACAGTATGAGGGTATAGCTTATTGTGTGCCCAGAACATTCCTTCTCTGTATATTTGTATTTATACATATGGGAGGAGGAGGTGCCATATTGATTCCCTTAGACAGTACAGTATGAGGGTATAGCTTATTGTGTGCCCAGAACATTCCTTCTCTGTATATTTGTATTTATACATATGGGAGGAGGAGGTGCCATATTGATTCCCTTAGACAGTACAGTATGAGGGTATAGCTTATTGTGTGCCCAGAACATTCCTTCTCTGTATATTTGTATTTATACATATGGGAGGAGGAGGTGCCATATTGATTCCCTTATACAGTACAGTATGAGGGTATAGCTTATTGTGTGCCCAGAACATTCCTTCTCTGTATATTTGTATTTATACATATGGGAGGAGGAGGTGCCATATTGATTCCCTTAGACAGTACAGTATGAGGGTATAGCTTATTGTGTGCCCAGAACATTCCTTCTCTGTATATTTGTATTTATACATATGGGAGGAGGAGGTGCCATATTGATTCCCTTAGACAGTACAGTATGAGGGTATAGCTTATTGTGTGCCCAGAACATTCCTTCTCTGTATATTTGTATTTATATATATATATGGGAGGAGGGAGGTGCCATCTGAAAACTTCATGTTCGATAGTGAGGGACTTACCCCCAGAATGTGCCGGGATTGTTACAGCTGGTTCCTGTGGATTTCAGAGCCAGAAGTGCCCTCTAGTGGCCACAACCTGCCCGCGGCTGATCCTCCTCGTCACACTGACAGTTAGTTATGGGCTAAATATTTAATCAGGGGTCAGAGTGGCAATTGGTGCAGCAGCGTGAGGTTTATTTAGCAGAGAGGAGAGAGGCAGCGACATCCCAATTAACTCTGATGACTACATTTAGCCACTGATTATTATTCTACTAATCAGAGCTTTCCCCAACCTGCACGCTGGGAGTTGTAGTTGAACAGCAGTTGCAGAGATGCCGTTTCTACCCTCCTGATTTTGTTACCATCAGTTTTGTTTCAGGTTTCTATAAAGGCACAGTCTGGGCTCCTTGTCTAAGTGTCTAATGATTCCTAAACACCCAGTATTAATAGAATGTCATTTTGTGCAGTTATAAAGTCACATGACTCTGGGACACCAGGATATAGGCGAGACGAAACACAGCCAATCATCAGCCGTGATGAGTTTTATAGACCAGCTCAAAACCCAAAATATATTTATATTGTACAATTATCCCGGTACCAAACTGTATCAGTACAGTGGGGAGTATTGTCCAGAGTTACATTATCTGAGCAGCTGCTCCTGAGAGAAACACTCGGGCTTTGTCTGCTCAGTACAGACCCGGCCTTTATTCACTGGTGTTTTATTAACGTGGCATTATTGCCCTTTAAATGGCACCCCCTTCCCAACATTGTAGGCCACACAGGAAGCCCCCACATTCCAAAGAGAAGAACCTGGGCACCTACATTCTGTTATTGTGCAGAGACAGTCTCACGGGTCAGAACGGGGGTTCCCAAAAAGTGAGGCTAGCTAGTCAGTTAAAGGTCAGTTAGGGGGAGATTTGGGGTGAGTGTTTATTTGTACCCTGGGTACCCCTGGAACTATAACAGGGTGACACCCCAATGTTTCTAAATATCTGTAACCTTTTTATGAGCTAAGGGGGCCCAGTCTGAAGGTCAGTTAGGGGGAGATTTGGGGTGAGTGTTTATTTGTGCCCTGGGTACCCCTGGAACTATAGCAGGGTGACTGTTACCCCAATGTTTCTATATATCTATAACCTTGTTATGAGCTAAGGGGGCCCAGTCTGAAGGTCAGTTAGGGGGAGATTTGGGGTGAGTGATTATTTGTACCCTGGGTACCCCTGGAACTATAGCAGGGTGACACCCCAATGTTTCTATATATCTGTAACCTTGTTATGAGCTAAGGGGGCCCAGTCTGAAGGTCAGTTAGGGGGAGATTTGGGGTGAGTGATTATTTTGTACCCTGGGTACCCCTGGAACTATAGCAGGGTGACACCCCAATGTTTCTATATATCTGTAACCTTGTTATGAGCTAAGGGGGCCCAGTCTGAAGGTCAGTTAGGGGGAGATTTGGGGTGAGTGTTTATTTGTACCCTGGGTACCCCTGGAACTATAGCAGGGTGACACCCCAATGTTTCTATATATCTGTAACCTTGTTATGAGCTAAGGGGGCCCAGTCTGAAGGTCAGTTAGGGGGAGATTTGGGGTGAGTGATTATTTGTACCCTGGGTACCCCTGGAACTATAGCAGGGTGACACCCCAATGTTTCTATATATCTGTAACCTTGTTATGAGCTAAGGGGGCCCAGTCTGAAGGTCAGTTAGGGGGAGATTTGGGGTGAGTGCTTATTTGTACCCTGGGTACCCCTGGAACTATAGCAGGGTGACACCCCAATGTTTCTATATATCTGTAACCTTGTTATGAGCTAAGGGGGCCCAGCCTGAAGGTCAGTTACCCCTGGAACTATAGCAGGGTGACTGTTACCCCAATGTATCTGTACTCTTGTTATGAGCTATGGGTGGCCTTGACCACAGGTTGCACCTTCAAGAGGGATTCCCAGAAGTCTCACAACTACTGGCCTATTGTTTATTGTATTATAGACTGTGTAGGGAACATAAGAAAATGGAAATGATGGGGGGATGTAGGAGAGAAATGAGGGGGGAATGTAGGAGAGGAACGATGGGGGGAAGTAGGAGAGGATTGATGGGGGGATGTAGGAGAGACTTTGCCTATGTGGCCGTCTGTAAGGTTATATCAGGATCTGAGAGATTTGGCAGACAGATACCCGCGTGCCCCACACAACTTGGCATGTTGCACTTCATTGTTGCCTTTCCATGCTACTAAAGGAGTGCGATAGCCAAGAAAGACAAGAGGCTCCTGCCTCACTGAGTAACACTGGAAACCACATCTGGGTTACCACAAGGCTTGGATGTGCCTCTCGGAGCTCACTGGCAGGGGTGTTCGGCTTTCTAACTCAACTACTAATTACCCGGCCCTATTAAAAACAGATGATGTCAGTTAAAATGTTGGGCAAGGCCTGATCTAGTCATCTGTCAGGAGCAACAGAGAGGGGTGACAGTTATTTATACAATAAACACTATCTGTCCCAGTTCAATTATGGAGCCCAGGGCTCGGCCAATGTGCCTCTTGGTTGGCTCCATCACTTGTCCATTCTCTTGCTTTTCCTGATATAATAAATTCTAGCTCCCGAGTGCTGAGAACATAGGAAATGTTTTCTGTGCATCCGGGATATCAGTTCCCAACCACGAAATATCCTGGGGGCTGCGCTGCTCCACTAACCAAATCCAGAAACTTTTAATTAGCAGAAGATTTCAGTCTATAACAGGGACCTGCTCTTCCATTGGGACATGGCCTCCAGCATAGCCTTCAAGATGATCCCAGGGCAGGACTTGAGGGACTGGTCATTAACTGGGACAGGAGCTTCCACTGTAAAACAGAGATCTTCAGATGTTTTGGGTTCATCTGCAGTCAAACATTTATTCGCCCCCCTTTAGCCCATATAAGATCATCGAGTCTCCAATTTCACCCTAAATGGCCTTCAGCCGCCACTTGTATCATAAAGCCATGAGCACCAGACAAATGACCTGCTGGGTTTTGCTCCACACACGGAGGTGCCCACCTAGGGGTCCAGGCGGATCAGGGAAAGCATGGGAGTCTTTGTCTCTTATTTTTCCACTGCACAGAGCCGCTTTACAAAGGAACATGTGCGTCAGCTGTTTTCACCCAGATAAACATTTGTACAAACATTCATTTGTGACTTTATTGCTCCTTCAACTTGTTATTTTAATGAGGCCTTTTACAGTAAGTAAATAATTGGGTTCCTGCAATTCCTCTGAAACGCACAAAGATCGCACGGAACTGAAGCGAGATTTCCTGCCACGGCTTGTTGCATTCAGGGCGAATATTTTCCATATTGTCTGGTTTTAGGGGAACCCTCAACTTGGGCACCATGAGAATCAGCACTTCTTCATCACTTGTCAGCCTGATTTGAACCCTCTTATGTCCCATTTGGGCTTCAGAGCAATGAATTTATCGCTCCCCCCAGGCCTGACTTGGCTTCTGGAAATAACTGCTTTGATTGCCGCCCACCATTCATGGAGGGAGAGAGACAGACAGAGGGAGAGGGGCTGCATGCTGAAATAATTTAAGACCTGGGCACGGGCGCATGGTACTTGGTAATCCTTAGGAGAAGTGCCCAGCTCCGTCTTACATTTCACATTGTTGTTTCTGCGGATCACTCGCCTTATGGTTTCCACAGAGAGAGAGAGAGAGAAAATATCTCACATTTCTGGCATTCGTAAATTGTGTTTAACAGAGAACAATCAGTCTTTATTCCTGCGGGTGCCCCGTTCCGCTTCCATGGCTTCTGAGCAACCGGCGTCCAACTGGTGCGGGAAACCAGCGTTCCATTGATGTTTCGTACGACCCCTTGGTCATGTGACACAGCATACGTTAGATCTCTGAATCGGTTCTTCTGCTGCTCATCAAACCCTTCAATAAAACTATTTTGCAATTTATTTTCATGTGGTTTCCATTTTTCATCAGCGTTTCCTCGATACAATTGGAAGCGGAATCTGTTGGGAATAAAATAAAGCATCACATTGAATACGTTCATGATCAAAAATATCAGCACTTTTGAACTTCGGTCAAGGAACCCAAAAATGACCCTTAAATAAACGGATCTGCTGCTCAATGTGCTTGACATTGGCAGGACCAGGTTCCCCACAATTCCTTGTGTCACTATTAAGATTTCCAGAACTTTGTTATTACATTCAGAAAGCCTCGTTGGGAAGTATAAGTGAAATCAAGTGCCCCCTATCGTCAGGAGTTTTTTCTCTGACAGTCTGGGTTACTCTTCTTTTTAAAATTGCTCCAGGTCTCCAAGATTTGGTGGGCGTCTTCCCCCAAGTGCAGTTCCAGATCTTTCCACTAGTGATTTAGACCTGGAATCATATCTCCCCAATTCAGAACAGTCTAGTGCTTAGTCTTCAACCATTTCTGGGAACTTTGGGTCCTTGTCCTCCTGGAAGAAACATGATCTTCGGTGGAGGCCTATCTTTCTACAATATTTCATTTCAAAATGCCTTGGCAAGTTCCTTATTTCACTATGCCATGCTCAGACTCAATGCACCTAGTGCCAGCGGCAGCAAAGCAACCCCAAAAACTGCATCTCCTCCATGTTTTAAGTATAGGGACAGGGTTCTTTTCTTTGAAGGCTTCAATCTTTGTCCTCTAAACAAAGAAATGTTGCACTTTACCAATTAGCTCTACTTTCATTGGTTTACAGGACTTTGCCTAGTATAGGGGTATTGTGGTGAACCCCTTTGGGTTCTTATGATTGTGTGGCAGCTGTGGGGTCTCCTACCATAGAGTCCCCCTTCACTGAGTTGGTGCCAGTTGAACATGTTGGGACTTGTGTCTGAAGGCTTCAATCTGATGGAGGTTCTTTCACCACAATTGGAAGAATCATTCAGTGCAATCTTAGCAATTTCCATCTCTTGCCTCCATGTCTAGGGGCTTCAGTGTCAAGGGCCTCACACATCAAAATTATATTGGGTACAGTGGGCACAGGAACATTAAAGTTTTTGGTGTTGGACTTGAGGTTCTGGTTCTTTCTTACAATATTTTCTCTTGCCTCCGTTCCTTTTTTTCTCCTGCTTGAAATCCGGATATTTCTATGAAACTTCTATCATTTTGTCATTTGAGGACCTCTGCCTGGAATAAAATAACATTTGGAGGCAGATTTATTAATAATCTCATTTTTGAGTATTTGATTTTCAGATAGAACCCCAAAAAGTTCAATTTCAATTTCTATTTTAAAAGAAAACTCAAATTTAAAAAAAAAACACTAAAATCCATTTCTACTATTCTTAGAATAGTTTTTCAAAAACTTGAATTTGAAAAAAGCTTCCATACTTTTGGACAGAAGCTCGCCAGGTGTTTGTTGTTGATTTTTTTTTTTTTTTTTTGAGATCTATTTTTGAATAATTATTCTGAGATCTATTTTTTAATGATTATTCTTGAAAATTCAAGATCAGGAAACTCAAGAGATCATATTTTTTTTTTTCCCATGAAAAGTTTGAATTGGGAAAAGGAAGTCAAAGTTGCCAACATTTTTATGTTGTCTATGTAAATATTGTGACATTTTTGTTTTCAACAATTTTGTTTTTTTATTTTTTAAAATAGTGCCATTATTTTTGTCTCTAAATTGGCTACAATTTCAATATTTGCGGAACGGTTTACAATTGAGTATGAAATCATTCTCTGGGGGAAGTGATGTCTATTCATTTTGTTTCTGTCTTTCCCTTTATTGGGATTATTTGGGGGAGGGAAGAGCGGCCGTTGCCGATATTGGTGGATAAATAAAGAGGAGAAACCCATAAAACGGTTGATTTGGAGGAAAGAATGTGAACACTCGGCTTTAAGTACACAATTCACTGCACAACTGCAAATAGTTTGGCTAAACTTGTCCCAAGTATCGGCACATGTTTAGGAACGGCATAAATATCCTTTATGGCAGCCGTTTACTCCAAACTGCACGGAATGCGTCGCTCTCCCATCGTCCGTGTCCCGCCGCGCATTAGCCTCTTTATGGCTCTTGTTTGATGGAGTGATCAGTAAAAATTTAATGATACTATAAAATAATAAAAATGCCATTAATTTAGCCGGGATCCTGCATGGAGCGGGGGGATAAAGTTACATTAATAAATGGAATGGGGGGTTTTCTTGGGTGTTTTATTTTTTGCAACAAAAAGCATTGTTAGGGGGGAAGGAATAAATAACGCACATCAATTTACCGTCAATTTTAGTGTCAGCGCGCCCATTATTACAGAACGGCCAATAAGTGTGTAAAGCTCAGTATATAAAATTTTATGAATACATACAGCGCCCATCAGGAGTCCTGCTTTTATCTGGGGGGGGTTCCATTATAGAACGTTATGTCTCATTCCTGTCTAAACAGCCCCAACTAAATCAGCCTCGTTTCCTATTCACCGACTAGAGGTGCCCTCCCTCCCCTCTCTATCCATTATCTTCTCACCCCCCAACAACTGCCTTCTAATCACCAACAATTACTGCTCTCACCTTCAGCCCCAACAATTACCTTCTCAGCTTCAAGAATTTCCTTCTCATCCCCAGGTCCAACTATTTTACCCCATCTCCAATACTCACCCTCTCTCCTCCCTCATCTCATGCAATTCTCTTCTTGCCTCCAACTCCAACAATTCCCTTCTCTGCTCCAGCCCCAACAATTACATTCTCACCCCAAACTCATACAGTCTTCTCTTACCCTAAACTATCACGTAAGGGAACCAGTATATAACAGTGTTCTGGGCACACAATAAGCTATACCCTCATACTGTACTGTCTAAGGGAATCAATATGGCACCTCCTCCTCCTCTCATATGTATAAATACAAATATACAGAGAAGGAATGTTCTGGGCACACAATAAGTTATACCCTCATACTGTACTGTCTAAGGGAATCAATATGGCACCTCCTCCTCCCATATGTATAAATACCAATATACAGAGAAGGAATGTTCTGGGCACACAATAAGCTATACCCTCATACTGTACTGTCTAAGGGAATCAATATGGCACCTCCTCCCATATGTATAAATACAAATATACAGAGAAGGAATGTTCTGGGCACACAATAAGGTATACCCTCATACTGTACTGTCTAAGGGAATCAATATGGCACCTCCCTCCTCCCATATGTATAAATACAAATATACAGAGAAGGAATGTTCTGGGCACACAATAAGCTATACCCTCATACTGTACTGTCTAAGGGAATCAATATGGCACCTCCCTCCTCCCATATGTATAAATACAAATATACAGAGAAGGAATGTTCTGGCACACAATAAGCTATACCCTCATACTGTACTGTCTAAGGGAATCAATATGGCACCTCCTCCCATATGTATAAATACAAATATACAGAGAAGGAATGTTCTGGGCACACAATAAGCTATACCCTCATACTGTACTGTCTAAGGGAATCAATATGGCACCTCCCTCCTCCCATATGTATAAATACAAATATACAGAGAAGGAATGTTCTGGGCACACAATAAGCTATACCCTCATACTGTACTGTCTAAGGGAATCAATATGGCACCTCCTCCCATATGTATAAATACAAATATACAGAGAAGGAATGTTCTGGGCACACAATAAGCTATACCCTCATACTGTACTGTCTAAGGGAATCAATATGGCACCTCCTCCTCCCATATGTATAAATACAAATATACAGAGAAGGAATGTTCTGGGCACACAATAAGCTATACCCTCATACTGTACTGTCTAAGGGAATCAATATGGCACCTCCTCCTCCCATATGTATAAATACAAATATACAGAGAAGGAATGTTCTGGGCACACAATAAGCTATACCCTCATACTGTACTGTCTAAGGGAATCAATATGGCACCTCCTCCCATATGTATAAATACGAATATACAGAGAAGGAATGTTCTGGGCACACAATAAACCCTATTGGTGAAACCTACTGCAAGATTTAGCACCAACCAATGTTCGCAGCTGGCTGAGAGTCGCACAAAACAGTCACAAAATAATAAGCTGCACAAAAATTCCTTGTTCCTTTTGAAGTCCCCCCCCCCATCTCCAGAACTAGGTCACTGAACAATGGGATGAGCTGCAATCAGTATGGCGCTCCTACATTATGCATGGCGTCTAACACGCAGAAAGTCTTCACGGAGCCAAGAGCTTGTATTTCATGTCTCCAAATCGGAGCTGACATGACATTTAATATTGTTTTGTTGTAACGAACAACGGATCCAACAGCACAACACCGGGGCCCGTTTTGTCTGAGCCGAGAGCAACACGACATGTGGGAGAACATATTGTGATAAGTGACTAAATGAATAATAACAATGGAGTTTCACTGGGGAAATAGGAAATCCCAGACACATGAGTCCGACACCAACTTACCTGCCCCTTCATTGTGTCTTATACTCACATCACTGCACAATGGGAATTCTACATCATATAAAGGTTTAGATCTGCAGTTGTTTTGGTTATTATATTGGTTCTCCTGGTGCTGCCATACGGCTAATCCTACCTGTTCCCTCTTCTTCCTCCTTAGGAGAGAACACACTATGAAAATCTGGGCCCCCAGTTATCCGGGAAACCCAACGAGGAAGGGAAATTGGGGCCTGGAGTCATCGATCTCACAAGACCTGAAGATGTTGAGGGTGAGTTTCTAAAGGGGAAATTAAATGTTTTGCAGAGAGGAACCCCACCTGCCCCCCATAACCCAAATGTTGGGGATAATGATCTGTATCTCACACATATATTGATATTGTACATCAGTCAGGAACCCCACTGTCCCTCTATACTCCTGCACCCCCAAACCTTGGGATAATGATCTGTATCTCACACATATATTGATATTGTACATCAGTCAGGAACCCCACTGTCCCCCTATACTCCTGCACCCCCAAACCTTGGGATAATGATCTGTATCTCACACATATATTGATATTGTACATCAGTCAGGAACCCCACTGTCCCCTCTATACTCCTGCACCCCAAACCTTGGGATAATGATCTGTATCTCACACATATATTGATATTGTACATCAGTCAGGAACCCCACTGTCCCTCTATACTCCTGCACCCCCAAACCTTGGGATAATGATCTGTATCTCACACATATATTGATATTGTACATCAGTCAGGAATCCCACTGGGTCCTTATTACTCCTGCACCCCCAAACCTTGGGATAATGATCTGTATCTCACACATATATTGATATTGTACATCAGTCAGGAACCCCACTGTCCCTCTATACTCCTGCACCCCCAAACCTTGGGATAATGATCTGTATCTCACACATATATTGATATTGTACATCAGTCATGAACCCCACTGTCCCTCTATACTCCTGCACCCCCAAACCTTGGGATAATGATCTGTATCTCACACATATATTGATATTGTACATCAGTCAGGAACCCCACTGTCCCCTCTATACTCCTGCACCCCCAAACCTTGGGATAATGATCTGTATCTCACACATATATTGATATTGTACATCAGTCAGGAACCCCACTGTCCCTCTATACTCCTGCACCCCCAAACCTTGGGATAATGATCTGTATCTCACACATATATTGATATTGTACATCAGTCAGGAACCCCACTGTCCCTCTATACTCCTGCACCCCCAAACCTTGGGATAATGATCTGTATCTCACACATATATTGATATTGTACATCAGTCATGAACCCCACTGTCCCTCTATACTCCTGCACCCCCAAACCTTGGGATAATGATCTGTATCTCACACATATATTGATATTGTACATCAGTCAGGAATCCCACTGGGTCCTTATTACTCCTGCACCCCCAAACCTTGGGATAATGATCTGTATCTCACACATATATTGATATTGTACATCAGTCAGGAACCCCAATGTCCCTCTATACTCCTGCACCCCCAAACCTTGGGATAATGATCTGTATCTCACACATATATTGATATTGTACATCAGTCAGGAACCCCACTGTCCCTCTATACTCCTGCACCCCCAAACCTTGGGATAATGATCTGTATCTCACACATATATTGATATTGTACATCAGTCATGAACCCCACTGTCCCTCTATACTCCTGCACCCCCAAACCTTGGGATAATGATCTGTATCTCACACATATATTGATATTGTACATCAGTCAGGAATCCCACTGGGTCCTTATTACTCCTGCACCCCCAAACCTTGGGATAATGATCTGTATCTCACACATATATTGATATTGTACATCAGTCAGGAACCCCACTGTCCCTCTATACTCCTGCACCCCCAAACCTTGGGATAATGATCTGTATCTCACACATATATTGATATTGTACATCAGTCAGGAACCCCACTGTCCCTCTATACTCCTGCACCCCCAAACCTTGGGATAATGATCTGTATCTCACACATATATTGATATTGTACATCAGTCATGAACCCCACTGTCCCTCTATACTCCTGCACCCCCAAACCTTGGGATAATGATCTGTATCTCACACATATATTGATATTGTACATCAGTCAGGAATCCCACTGGGTCCTTATTACTCCTGGGGCCCCTAAATGTCATAGAATATAATATTAATTGAGTTTTATAGATTAAAATATGTGTTAAAAACCTGCTTGATATAAAAGGTATAGTTTTCCTTTGATAGCTGTAGCTCCAAAGCAAGAGGAGGGACAGTGCAGGTGGGAACGGTGGGTAAATCTTTAGAGATGCAGCAGAAAGGGGGGCTTCTGAAGCGAGATGCCGGAGTACAGAGGGGATGGAATGGAGACAGGCAATAATCAGTTTAACATGAATTTTAATTCTCTGAAATGTAAAGAGAGATGAATTGGTGTTTGAGCATGAATTGAGGCAGCCAGGGAGAAGCGAGTCATTAAGGAGACTATTTGTAAGGTTATTACAAATGATGTGGAAAATACATCGTCAATCTGCTTTATCACAATGTTACCATGAATATTTAATGGTTTTGTTAATTCGGGTTATGTGTTTATGCTCACTGCCTCCGCACCCATCTCTGCAAATAGCACAGAACAGTTCAGAAGGCAGTTTCACTTGGAAGAAGAAGACGATTTATCATTAGCCGGTTCTATTGAAATGGAAAACAAAATCCAGGCGGCGGTTTAGTGCAGAATTATCTGACAAACGGGGTTTTTTCACCCGACAGACGTGGCAACCGGTGCAGCATGTAGAATATGATGATAGAGGAGAACTGTTGGGTCATCTCATCTTCCCCTCATATGAATCCTTCTTGTCTGTGCTTTATATCCGTCCCATGGATTCGTGAGCTCCTTTATGAGGTCTTTTAATAAATGCGTTTAAATAAGAATAAGATTCCTAGGCCATGATTCAACAAGGATGTGGCTTGGCTGCTATGTTGGCCGAGTTGCTGTTCAGGTTACTGGAGATCTAATACCATTGAAAGTAGTTTGGAGCTGGATCTGTTCTTACAATACTGTCCTCTATATGGACTTCTGTAACTATTGTTGGCCAAGAATGGGTAAATATTGTTTGATGAAATGGATTTATTTTCCAGTGAAGACTCTACAGGTAGGTTTCTTAGACTAGTGATCATAGTGATCCATGTATTGGGACATTAGCCAAAGAGATACCCTCAGGGATCCAAAGTTTAGGCCACGGCCAAAAGACCAGGTCCAAGCCTAGAGCAGCCTATACTTCTGTGTGGCCAAACTAGCAACAGACCCAGGTTTTGGATCAATATGGGTTGATTTGTGGAATCTACCTAAGTGTTTTTTTTGCTCCCTTGTCCACTCATAATAGAGAATGGAGCAAAACTCAATCTTGAATTTAGTGTCATAATCACACTGAAATGGTCCCCAAAATGAAGGCTGGAATCCCACAGATTCTTCATCTTTTTGTTGACTTTGTAGAGTTTTGTCTTAGCTGGAACCCTCCACCCATTCCTTACCCATTGCCACCGATACATTCTTCAATCTTGAATTTAACATTTTTAGGGATCATTTTTGTTTTCTGAATACATCCGATATGAAATACTGCCCCAGCCATAACCCACATGTCCATTATAAAATTGGTTTGTAGAGGATTCTGGAGAGTTTATTCTGGAAACTACAACTCCTTTTTGCATTTCACTCCCACCCGAACAATTTAACTTTTCCGTTAACATTAGGGCTCATTTTGTGAGTCAGCGCTGGTTTAAGGATTCAGTTGTTCAAGTAGACGGACAATTTGCTCCTGTTAATGAATATTTCCATGACAGAAGTGCAAGTTTAGTCCCAAAAGCTTAGTGCAGATTTACAAGTACCAATTACGTATCCGTCTTGGAAATATGAGTGGGATGGAGCCGGCAAGAACTGTATTTGTGTTAAGTGAACTTGCTGGATGATTTGGGACTTATACGATGACCCCAACATGAGTCAATGAGGTCTCTATCTCCCCTACATATTGTATTGAACTCCGATTCCAACAAGGGAGTCAGTAAGGTCTTTATCTCCCTTGCATATTGTACTGTAAGGTCTCTAGTCAACAAGGGAATCAGTCAGGTCTATATATTGTACTATAAGAGGTCTTCCTAAGAGGTTTATCCAAGCTCTAATCAGCTTAGTAGAGCAAATTGCCAACAAATACTAAAAGTCTCTTTGTTCTTTAGACTGGGTGAGCAATGGAGAGAGACATAGGATGGCTTCTGGATTGTTGGATGGGCATGTGAGCTTTATCTTTGAAACTCCCATCTTTAGTGGTTCAGGGATATCGTGACCAACTTGCTTGGTAGAATCTTCATGGAACCAGCCAAATCCAGATTCCACACCAGGGATTTTGATCTATTATTCTTCACACACCTTTAGTTGTATTTCCTGTTGGTTAGGGCTCTGATCATCTTCTAAATGCCACCAGAAAGCTGCTTAGTGGGCACGGCCGTTGTTGCTTTTGGCATTAGCTCAGGGAGCAGTCAGGTAGAGCAACCCAACTCTTTTTACGCTGAGGCTAGCAGCTCTTTCTCTAGCTCTCTAATCATCCTCCAACTTAATGACTTTGCATTTTTGCCGTCTAGAAAAGAATACTTCTGATTGTCAATTCTTGTAATGGCTAAATATTTATAGTTGCCATGGACAGTTGGAAAAAAAAAAAGAGCAGCTTCTGAAAGGAAAGTGCAAAGACAAAGATGTAACTGTGCTGATGGGCGAAACCTCAACAAGCCTTCAAATTCTCTGCCCTTGGAAAAGCAGCACTATTTTTAAAGCCGGCTAGAATATTTTCCAAGTGTATTTATAGGACATGCACATTTTTGTGTTGAAGAAGAAGAAGAAGGAGAAGAAAGAGTCTCGTTTCATACAAAGTTTCATCAAGATTAAAAAAAAAAAAAAATAATAAAATCACTTTGGAGAGAGCCAAAGTACTTACAATTTACTTAAAAGTCAACTTGCGCTTTGACAGCAAATCTGCAAAGAGGGAGACGTTGGAAAGGAATAAAAGTTCGTTTTTGAAGGGGGTAGAATTTCCAGCATTTTGCAAAGCCACGAGCCGCACACATCAGCTCACCGCAAAGTCATTAGGTCTTTTCAAACTCAGATGAGAAACATTAGCAAATCCCACAAAAGGCTTTAGTAAGGATCTAATGTTCATTCACATATGGCTGAGAAAACTTCTACCTTATTCTAGGGCTCCTCGTCTCTAACTGCCGTCAATCTCCCAAATCTCTAGAAAGACAAATACACACTTAAAGGCATTTAGGAGACTGTTAAAAAGAAATGACCATATATATTAGAGGCTCATGTGTCCCCGAACTTCTCAAGGCGCTTTATTGACTTTATTTTATCAGGCTACATTTTTTTCTGTTCGGAATAATGGGCTGGCGCAATATATGTCAATATACTAAGGATAATTTATTTTAAAGGGGTTTGCTTGAACACACTGCCCCAATGAGCATTGCTACACACATTACCAATAAGCTTGCCATGGCCCCATGTTTTTGGGGTATTCATATAACCTCGGCATAGCGGCTTTATATCTCATGCTTAAAATATTCTTTATAATTTTTTTAATATTACAAGATGCATTTTACCAAATCATCAGTCCAGAAGGAGAACTCTTTATTGTCTCTTTATTGTTTGTGGACTTGGACTCCCTATACTGCCAAAGTTCACCAAGATTTCCATGATCAGTTTAAATGAATGAGTCAAGAATTAAATCCTTACAATAGATACTTTACCAATGTGTAGATTTGCATCTTCTAAAAATTTTAAAGTAAACGAAGACCCAAAATAATGGATTCATCTAATTTTGTTTTTGGTAAACATAATAGTAATTATTGAATAAACCTTGACAAATGGGAAATGTTTGTACCCCCATATATTTATGAAGTAAGAATGATGAACATGGTTTAGATAGAGAAGAAGAAAGAAATGTTTTTTGTAGAAAGAAAGAGGTAGGTGTATGTAGGCGAATGAAATATCAAATAAGTGATTTAAAGATAAAGGCAACTTTAGACAGTTTTAGATGGGATTAACAAGTAGACAGTGCCGTGTATAAACAAATGAGCAGATGGTTTGAGGAAAAAAGAAGGACTAGATGACTTCTAGTAGAGAGGAAAGAGATTTAGGGCAGAAATAACTAGTGGATGCCATATTGTGTAGAAGAATTTACTCAATGATACTCAAGTCTTGTGAGTTTGGCCAGGATTAAAGGGTTTGAATTAAACGGGAAGAAGTATCTGTAGATGTATGTGGTGAAGATAACAAGATGAATGGGTTGAGGTAGAACTAGTGTCATTTTATTTGGATTTAGATGGTTTGAGGTGGAAAGGAAAATGGGACTTCATCGAGATGGAATGGAAGGTGTGTAGAAGAGGGTTTTAGGTAGTAGGGTGTGAGTAGATGACTGAGCTTAAAAGAAAGTAGTAGATCGATGTGTGAGGGAAGTAGTAAATGGTTTGAGGTTGAACAGGAAAGATAGTTCTTTTGTGGTAGATGTTTTGTGGTAGGAGCATTGAGAATGGTTTGTGGTGGAGCAAAAATAGTACATAGTTTGTGGTAGAGAAGGGTATCAGTGCATTTGAGGTGGGAAAAAAGCTGGTATTTTATACACTGGAGGAACCATTTGGTAATAAAATGGGGAAAATAATTGTTGGATTCTGGATATGTTCCTAAGTGCAGGTGAGAAAAATACCCAGTCCTTCTCAGACTGATGATTTATGCTGAGTGTTTATTTAGATTTTGTATTTTAACAATAACACTTCTTTTACATTTTTGAAATAAATTTGTGTACATGCTTTTGCCTCTTGTGTTGAAACACTGGTTTGCAGCTAATTAACGTCCAAATCTCTTCTGCTCAACAGGAGGCGCCACTGTGGTCGAGGCTCGAGTCTACAGGGACTCACGGGGTAGAAGTAGCAGTGAACCTCATATAAAGCGACCAATGAATGCTTTCATGGTTTGGGCAAAGGACGAGAGAAGGAAAATTCTCCAGGCTTTCCCGGACATGCACAACTCCAACATTAGTAAAATTTTAGGTAGGTCCTGAAAGAGATCAACCTTCTGCACTCCAATAAGACTCCCTTCCACACTCCAGTCAGACTCCCTTCCACACTCCCATTAGACTTCCTTCTGCACTCCCATCTGACTCCCTTCCACACTCCCAAATGACTTCCTTCCACACTCCCATCAAACTCCTTTCCACACTCCATTCAGACTCCCTTCCGCACTCAATTCAGACTCCCTTCCACACTCCAGTCAGACTCCCTTCCACACTCCCATTAGACTTCCTTCTGCACTCCCATCTGACTCCCTTCAACACTCCCATCAAACTCCCTTCCACACTCCAATCAAACTCCCTTCCACACTCCCAAATGACTTCCTTCCACACTCCCATCAAACTCCTTTCCACACTCCATTCAGACTCCCTTCCGCACTCCATTCAGACTCCCTTCCACACTCCAGTCAGACTCCCTTCCACACTCCCATTAGACTTCCTTCTGCACTCCCATCTGACTCCCTTCAACACTCCCATCAAACTCCCTTCCACACTCCAATCAAACTCCCTTCCACACTCCCAAATGACTTCCTTCCACACTCCCATCAAACTCCTTTCCACACTCCATTCAGACTCCCTTCCACACTCCATTCAGACTCCCTTCCCCACTCCCATTAGACTTCCTTCTGCACTCCCATCTTACTCCCTTCCACACTCCAGTCAGACTCCCTTCCACACTCCTATGAATTTTTTTCCTGCAGTCCTTTGTTTCCACTGGTGTTAAATGAGCAGTTTCTTTTCTGTTCCAAAGTCGACAAGATTTTACATTTCATAGTACAGTTTGAATTTGTGTAATCAGGCAAAAAGATAAATTACCTGTGAAAATGACAGGCCTTTTTATAAACTGTTTTTGACTCACTGACATTTATAGGGGGGAAAATGCCTTTTTTTTTTCATAAAATGTAACAATTTTGCCATTCTTTCTTGGCTTTTATTGGGTTGTATATTGCTTAACAGCTGCTGAAATATTTGTTTTTGTAGTTTTAATTAAAATTTCAGTTTCCTGAAATATAAATGAGTAAATGTAAGTAATAACAAATGTGAATATTCTTTAAAAATAGACACAATCCCCACAGTCAAATTATAAATGCTGGGGGGGAAAATCCTTTTTATTACAATACATTGTTTGTAGGAGAAAAGACCAATGGTCAGTTTTACTGAAATAAAAAAAAAATGAGACGTTGGGACCAAGAATGGAATGGGTTTATATTATTTTAAGTTGGGGGAGTTTAGCACCTGATTCATGGTTCTGGTCTTTCTTTTCTTTAAACAGAATGTTTGACAACATAAATAAGAATATACAGATTTTTTTTCTTCTTCTTTTCCCAACCTGCCCAAATGTTGTTTCTTCTCCTTAAGTGTTTGGGAAACTCATTACAAATTACAGGAGATGAGCCAAAGTGTTTTCCTGTTTCTTACTTACCCCGGCCCCATATGTCAGGCCCGATTAGTTCTGCAGCTGTGAGTCCACATCCAGGGTCCTCTATACAACCGCTAAAGCCGTTTTTCCTGTACTTTTTAAATATTACTCACTGGGTGAAATTCATAATGCTTAATACACTTAGACAGGGTTGAGTTATATGTGTATAATGAAAGGATTAGCGTGTTTGCCAAAATATGCCAAAGTTAGGATAATTGAGTGTTACTTATGCAAAATTTAAGAGTTTTAATACTTGAAATAGAGATTCTGTACCCTAGTAGCCATTCGCTTAGATGACAAGACTTTTAGATGTGACTTTTCTTAGAAACGCAGTCAATAAAATATTATACCAGTGAACTGTACGTCATCAAATGGTTACGGCCTTTTCCTGAACAGATGTGGGGTCAGTTATGGGCGTCCGTGACCCTGATAATCTGTGGATATATTTAATTACTCTCTAAGAGAGGCACATTTGGGTCAGTCTAATAGCTACCACATGTAAGGGAAAGCTTTGATGGCATTGTTTCTGTTGGATCATAGGTACAAAATAAATAAGGAGTAAGACAGAACTTCTAGATAAGGAAATATATACAATTATACATTCAGCTTCACGGGAATTCTCTGCACTCAACTGATGAGACTTCAGATGAATTAAAGGTTCTTCTTGGGTAAACACATACATGGGAATTGATCAATCCCAAGCTGAGGAGGTTTACCTTCAATGTGCAAGTTTATGGAGGAAAGGACATTTTCACAACTACACAATGTCAGAAATAAACCAAGGAGAGGCCAGAGATGCCTCCATTTGAGAAATTCTAATCTACAGAAAAGGTAGAACATCTGATGTACAATAGGGTTTGTGGAACTGTTGGATTGGAGATGATGAGAATAGGGACATTGAAAGAGATGGTGACTCACAATATCTACAGGTGGTTTCTGAAGAAGGATCGAGGTGAGGCTTGTCGGTTGGTCCTCTAAACGCTCTTGATCTGATACTATTAGTCTGAGTTGAGGATTCAGCTGATTCAAGACATATTCAGAATAATTGAAATCAATTAATTGTGTCTACCTTGTGACTGAGCAACCGACTGGGTAGCAGATGATGAGCCCAAGACATAGCCTTGAGCCTTCAATATGTGTAACAAGACAGACGTTATGATGAGATGATCTTGACTGTATAGTTTTCATGGAAAATGCTATACAGCTCAGAGGTTAAAGATGACGGGGGGGTGGTGAGTTCAAATCTTTCCACTCTATTGTCTCTGTTCCTGTATAGACACATATGCCTGTTGCCATCTTTGGTATAAATGAAGTCAAACTCACAGTAGCAAGGATTTATTCAGTCATTCTTTCTCCATATCATCCATTGTTAACTGTCATGATTTTCAAGTGCCATTTATTAGTGACAAGTCACCAAGTCCTACTGCCGCCAGAAAAGAAATATAAGAATCGTACAATAAACTCCAGTGAAAGGGACCCAAACAATACCCGCTGTTTACTGTTATGCGCGGCGCACAATAATATTCACTGCTGAGTGCTCTTTTCCGCTCCATCTCTTTCAGCCTTCAGGCTTTGTGTCGCATATCAGAATCAGATCTGTGTTTCAGAACATGTCTGCACATAATACATAATACATTGGCCGTTATAGAGAGTTCAGCCACACAGAACGCACTCACTGAATCGAGAGCAAGTGACTGGCTTATCCTTGGTCGCTCAAGAAGTGCTTGTAAACAAGAGTTCCTTTCAAGAGCCATTGATGGTCGAGTGCAGCTATTATATTACCGTTGATATAATATGGAGCAGGATTGTTTCAACCTTGGATGTCTCAATATT
Organism: Xenopus laevis; assembly: GCF_017654675.1. Classification (NCBI taxonomy): domain Eukaryota; kingdom Metazoa; phylum Chordata; class Amphibia; order Anura; family Pipidae; genus Xenopus; species Xenopus laevis. Next base: position 1,485,312 of record NC_054377.1, read on the forward strand.
TAGCATTAAAGCAAAGATAATTCATTCAAATAAGAGAGATCAATGTTCCCTCTGTAACCAATTTGGTAAAACCTCCTAAAATCCATAGTTGTTTAGATGGTGCATTTACCAAGACTCCCGTCACCTTAGATGCCTCCTTTATCTAAAGTAAAATAAAAATGAAGTTAAAGAGTCAATCTGCTTGGATATATCGGTTTCACTTCCAAGGCTCTCGTTGTCTATAGAAGCCGGTACTCTATTATCGTTCATCTTTAGTGGAAGTGGGGTGTTTCAAACTTGCCATCAGAAAGCAGAAAAGGTTAAGTGATACTCATTATGCCAATAAAAGGTATCGACCTTCATTATATCGTATTATCGCCTACATCATATCTATTGGTCTTTGTCTGAAACTATGTTATATAATTGTTACAAACCCCCATTGAAAAATCTTTTTAGACACCCCTTCAACCTCCAGATTACTAACATACTCTTTACTAATTTAACCAATGCAGGTTCCCGTTGGAAATCCATGTCTAACCAGGAGAAGCAACCATACTATGAAGAACAAGCTCGACTAAGCAAAATTCACCTTGAGAAATACCCCAACTACAAGTACAAACCCCGGCCGAAACGTACCTGTATTGTCGATGGCAAAAAGCTCCGTATTGGAGAGTACAAGCAGTTGATGAGGTCTCGAAGACAGGAGATGAGGCAGTTCTTTACTGTTGGGTAAGACAACACAATGATTTTCTCTCAACGGTTTATTTACCTGTACACGGTTCTCAAAAGTCATTGCCACATCAAAAATGAAGATGTTGGTTTATGGAAGTAGATTTATGGAATGTGGGCCTCCTATCTGCACTTTCTTATGGTGCCTTGAAAAAGACACTCAACACCTTAAATGTAACAACAGGAGCTCAGGAGCTTCTTCACCACTGCAAAATGTAGACGAACACGCGTGAACCCTTGAGAAATGGGATGGATCAGAACAGAGGTTTAATGGGAGAGTGATCCAGAAGATGGTCATCTCATTATTTAAAAACAATTATTAAACTATTAAAAGTTTAGTTCTTGGATACTTGGCCAATAAGCCAGCAATTAAATAACATTTTTAATTCTAAGGGACATCAGAAACCTCAAAAATGTGTAAAAAGATGTACACCATTTGCAAAGATGATTAGATTAAGTCTCAAAGTTGAGTATGTTCTTGAAGAAGGTTGATAGGACACCCATTGAATGTTTGACTGGACACTATACATACTGTGAGTGATACTGTTTATGACAACCCTTTTTCTCCCCACTGTTTTAGGCAACAGCCTCAGATACCAATTAGCACAGCAACTGGCGTTGTGTATCCCGGCGCCATTTCCATGACAACAACGACACCATCACCTCAGATGACATCAGATTGCTCCAGCACGTCCGCCAGCCCCGAGCCCAGCATCCCTGTCATACAGAGCACATACGGCATGAAGCTGGACAGTGGAAGCCTTGGTGGCAATGACCTGATGAACGGAGAAGATGAAATGGAAATGTATGATGACTTTGAGGATGATCCCAAATCAGACTATAGCAGTGAAAACGAAGCCAATGAGGCTGTTAGTGCCAACTGAGGAATGTTAATGGACACTCGGTGTAAACAAAGAGGAAAAAAAAATAACTCTTGACTTTCTTGGAGTTCTGAACAAAAGTTCTTAAAAAGCCTGCATGCATCTGTGGCTTCCCCAGTTCCATCAGCAAAATGGTCTTAAATATTTCTTGATGTGTGAGACACACCATAGTTTTTCTCAAACTTGCTTTTTTTTTTTTTTTCAATTTAAAGTGAAGACATAAAACAAACAAAAAAAATCAGACGCCAGGACTTGAAAACTCAAACGAACCCATAGCCGTCTTCTAAGTCTTACATTTTTTAGCGTGTTTTCCTTCTTTTGGATGCTGGTAGATTGTTAAGTTACATTTTTTTGTTGTTGTTTTTAAGGTGGGGGTTATTCAGTCTCACTCAGGTATGCTGTGCCAGCCAACAGGTTGTGAATGTGTTTTTATGATGAATTTCATTAGAAGATAGATTTGTACACATTGTGAAACGTAACGCATCTGCACGTAAATCGTAAAAAGAAGCGCAGAGCGTCTCCCGACCGGCCCCAGCGATCGCGTGTTGAAACTGTTAATGTGCCAAACATTTCACTGTTGTTAAACCTGAGCATCTGACGTCTTAAGGAAAGACTCTTAAAGGCCTGAAAATATTGCATCGCCTAAGACCACGAAGTGGCCCTGCACAAGGAGGAGTAGCAGTTACTAAGTCATAAACGCCTCTTTGATTCTGACAGCAAAATAACGGCAAAACAAATATATTTAGGACTCTGTAGGAACGATCCATGGTTTCTTGAGGGTTCATGTTGAAATGGTAAATTTGGGGCAACTCAGCACAACTAACAGACGACAACTTGTACAATTTGGTGATTAGTTGCCTTCTTTTGTGTTGAAACCCCTTACGTTCAGTCTTAACCCATTTACCCTTAATTCAATGTTGTTCATTCCAGAATGCCAAGGGTCCAGGTGCATGATCCATTTGAAATCCTGCTCCAAAAACTTAATACATCACTGCCCATTGCCTTACAGGACCAGCCAACATCAATTGGTTCCCTAAAGGTGTAGTGTCAGTGAGCCTGTGAGGGAAATATTTTTGTGTACAATTTCTTTGATTTGGAACATATTTATTATATATGAATGAAGTATGCGGCCTTAGCCTTTTAGGTGTTTCCAATTTATAATCCAATTTTAGAACCTGCACAAAAGGGATGGGGATTAGGAATATGTTTGTGATGTTCTTCACTATTGGGTTCTGTTTTCATTTTGATCAACTGCATTACAGACCAAAGCCTTAGAAACCCATTAATTTCCAGTAGAGCGGACGTTTCTTGTCATAATAGATGGTGGGGACTGAAACAGAGTATGTGCATTAGCCCCTGACGCAACTGATGCCCTGCCCTAGTGCAGTATGGGTGCCAACATTGCCCTAACAAAATTCTATGAACAGCCGAGACATGGCACCCTGGTGATTTAGGCCCCTCAACAGGAGATTGGAACATTGCAGGTTACCTTTCACAAGGGTTTTCCCTCTGAAGCTCTTTGGTACAGGTGTAAATAACAATATTAATGTTAGAATCTGGTCTTTACTAGAATTTTTACAATACAGGGGAACTCTAAAATCAAGGGCGGCATAGAGTAGAGGCATTTTGATGTTGAGGTTTTAAGGTGTTTTATACCCAACATAGGGAAAACTTGACAAATGTTGAGTATGATAAGTAAATGTCCTTGGCTTGACACCGCTCTATAAAGCAGATTACTGCCTCTAAATAACCCATAGTCTTAGTTCCAGTTTTGTGTGAATTTAAGCCAAATAAAAGGGTTAACAATGTGCCAAATTTGGATTTGCTGGGTATAAAAAGGGGCGTATAGGACATCTAGAAGAATCACTTGAGATTTGCAAGAAGAAGTCTTTTTGTTGCTTCTATGACTTAGACTTTAATTTCTCTTCTCCATGTCTCTAATAATGGCCATAGACTAGATCTCATTGGTCTGTGTTGGGGCAAACTGGGTGGGAAATGTGATTCAGCAGCAGACTAGTCAACAATCATCTTGCCCCTCCACATAAATATCCAGAGTCTTAAGTACATGGCTAGAATTAGAAAGGCGTTTTTTTGTAGCACATGACACCAAACTCCTCTGCCTGGCCCTTGAGTGGGCTGCAATGATGTTGTTCTTGAATGTTTGTTTCACTAAGGGGAATATTTATCATGGGGTTAAAAACATATTCTAAAACATATTTCATTGCAATGGAGAACATTTCACACATTTTCTTCCCCTTTGAGATATGCGACTGTTAATATCTTTGTGCTCAATCAAGGCAAAGCCAGAACCATAGAGATGAAACAAATTGGCAAAATGGCCACCAAGTGATCAATCCGGGGGCAGGTATTCATACAAAATGTTCATGTTTGGTACAACGGGTCTTTCAATAATATTTCAGGATACTATTCTTTCATTTAATTTTCACAAAAATAGTATTAAAATACGATTTTAGATCCAATTGAATATTCATTGTATTTAAAATGCAATTTTGTTTTGTAATTTCTTAAAATATTTTTGACACCAGTTATTTTATAACTTTTCTGTTGCAGTTCATGGGTTTTTTTTTTTTTGGTCTTTTTTTTCCCTGCGACCATTGGGGGAAAGAAAAATATTTCACACAGGCTGGCGAAGAACAAAAGGACTTTTCTTTAATAGTGAAACTTGATTTTGCTTGTACTTCAGAAACACACGCACCCACCGACGCTGTTTCTCTAAGTGTTATGAGCACTGGATATAAATGGTATTTTTTATCACTTCTGACTAATGTGAAACTGTTGTACGAAAACTAAATGAACAAAAAGTCATCTGTTTGGGCTTGTGTGGGCAAGCCTTGCAGTTGTCAGATCGGAGTCATTTCTTTATGTATTTTTATCTCATTTATTTATGCAAAATTATGTGTTTAAAATCCTTTGTTTGAGCTCCAACCATGCGCCACCCTTAATTCGTTATGCAAACTTCTTATTAAATATATATATAGATCAGAAATTGGCTGATAATTCTGCACACTGTAATGAGAGCCAATGGGATAAATATTAAACTAAAGAAAAATATGTTTTCAAAAATATTAACAAATCACGAGTAAAATCTATTTATTAGCCGGCGCCGGCTCTAAAATACAAATATTTAGTGACAATCAAAAGGTCCTGGAGCTTACAACAAAGTGACGAGCTTACACATTTCATTTTGTAGATTGTTTTAATTGTGTAAATATAACATAGGAAATAGATTTTATTTTTCATTCATGGGATACTTGTTGAAGTATACAGTAACTTATATATTTGCTTATTGCTTCTCTAGTAGAATCTATTGGTCCATAATTGAGAAGACACTGAACCTAATGTAGATGTTTCAAGTACCCTCCCCAATTGAGAAAATGTTTGTGGAGATATAATCAGTTCCAAGGGAGGGCGTTTTCTTTCTCTTTATTATTTGGCATGCCAATGTTTCTTTGCACTAGCTGCCAAAAACTTCTCTTTCACCAGTGTTAATGGGATTGCCATAAAGTGTAACGTCCCATCAATGAACATTTGCATCTACAGGAACAGTAGGGTCACAAGTATTCAAAAATTTGTGTTTACGGTACAATCAACCTGCACAATCACTGTAATAGTCAGATAGGATTGCAATATATCATTTGTCGTTAAAGGGTAGTCTTAAAGCTTTTATATTTTATTTGTCGTTTTCAAAACTTACCATAGAGGAGATAAATATTTTGCTAGGGAAATGATCGTTTTCCTATCCATGAGCTTGTTTTGCTCCAAAATGTTGAATATTTCAAGGGGACTCTCTGCTCTGAGATAAACTTAATAGTTTAGTCAAAAATGGTTGCTTTTCACAAATGATTTCACAAATTATTATATTTTGTAGGTAATTAAACTTTAATTGTTACCTAAAAATAGACGTTTACAGTGGGCTCTCCTCCTGATGTTTAGAAATGGTACCAGTTGTTTTTAGAACAAAATTAATAGAATGTTTAATCCTGTACACAAACACACACATAAACGTTTGGTGCCTTTGATAAATTGCATGCGTTTTAAAATCAAGCTGAATTATCAAAGAAAGCATCTTCATTTGTGCCCTCTGCCGAATGAAGCATAGCGACTATTAATTCTTACACATCATTTCTGAAAAACAGCTACTGAAGCCTCGAAAAGCAAGAACGGGGCTCATAAATAGAGTCAGTGTTCCACCCCGAGTAGCACAGAGCAGAAATTGTAGCAATAACACAGGCAAAAAGCACTCGTGAACTTAGAAAGTAATCTCAGTAGCAGGTTTATAGTCTCCAGAAGGATTCTGTTTGTCTTAAGATGAAATTGTAAAATGTGTTACATTTTAAAATTAATTCAACTTTAATTGCAAAATTGTTACATTTTGCTAATCAATTTTTATTAAAACTGAAACAAAATTGTAAAAATGTTACATTTCAGATTTCATTTTTAGATAAAATTTATCGAAAACTAAAATAAAATATAGTTGCAATATGTATTGCATTTTAAATGTTTTAAAATTAAACTGTAATACCAAAAAGAAATTGTAAAACGATGAACTTAAAAATGTCATTTTTCAAGGAAATTAAATTAGCGAAAATGAAATTGTAAAATTGTTACATTTTAAATTACATTTTTAGATTAAATTAAATTAGGAACTAAAGCAAAATTGTAAAATGTATTACACTTTAAATGATTTCAAATTAAGCTGTAATACTCATATGAAATTGTAAAACAATTAACTTAAGAAAAGCCTTTTCTAAAGGAAATTTAATAATGGCGAAAATGAAACTGTAAAATGGTTACATTTTAAATTTCATTTTTAGATTGGTAACTAAAACACAATTGTAAAATGTATTCCAATTTAAATGATTTAAAATTAAACTCTAATACTAATATGAAGTTATAAAACAATTAACTTAAGAAATGTAATTTCTAGAGGAAAATAAATGAAAGCGAAAATGAAACTGTAAAATTGTTACATTTTAAATTTCATTTTTAGATTAAAAAAAATTGGTAACTAAAACACAATTGTAAAATGTATTGCAATTTAAATGATTTAAAATTAAACTCTAATACTAATATGAAGTTCTAAAACAATTAACTTAAGAAATGTAATTTCTAGAGGAAAATAAATGAAAGCGAAAATGAAACTGTAAAATTGTTACATTTTAAATTTCATTTTTAGATTAAACAAAATTGGTAACTAAAACACAATTGTAAAATGTATTACAATTTAAATGATTTAAAATTAAACTCTAATACTAATATGAAGTTATAAAACAATTAACTTAAGAAATGTAATTTCTAGAGGAAATGAAAGCGAAAATGAAACTGTAAAATTGTTACATTTTAAATTTCATTTTTAGATTAAACAAAATTGGTAACTAAAACACAATTGTAAAATGTATTACAATTTAAATGATTTAAAATTCAACTCTAATACTAATATGAAGCTATAAAATGATTAACTTAAGAAATTTAATTTCTAGAGGACATGAAAGCGAAAATGAAACTGTAAAATTGTTACATTTTAAATTCCATGATAGATCGAAAACTGAAATGAAATCGTCAAATGTATTACACTTTAAATGGCTTAAAATGAAACTGTAATACTAAAATAAAATTGTAAAACAACTAAAAAAATCATTTTTTCGTGGTAATTAAATTGAAACTAAAACAAAATGGTTACATTTTTAATTTCATTGAGTCTAAAATTAAATTGTAAAATTGTTTTCAAATTTCTTGATTAAATCTAGAAATGAAATGGTAAAATTGATACGTTGGACATTTCATCTTAACACTAAACAGAATCTAAAACGTAGAGGATGACCCGTCCTGCTTCAATGAAACTTGGTTCCCTTTCAGATGGTACTTGATGCTTTGCTTCATTTATGAAATAAATGTCGATTTCTCACGCAGAACCCGCTAGTGATCATTTCCCTTATTCTGGTCGGATCTCCTTAATCTTCTTCGTCTTATCATGTTGTTAAGGTGCCTGTTTTTCTTTTGCCGTGTTGGGTTCAAATATGGAGCCATTTTGATGCTGGAGGAGGCCAAGATATTTTGTTACCTCCAACATTGGAAGGGTTTAAAGGACAACTATGATTAGAATGTGAATGAAAGAGGCCATTGGTGCTTCTTGTTAAAACACAACCTGACTCTTAACACACGTGTTCTCTTGATTCAAGTCAAACAAATATCAGTGGCCTCAGTTTACAAAGCACTTGTTACATTTCATTTCAGTACTTATGTTTTCTCCCCGGATCTTTGCTATATATTGTTTTTATGTTTTTTTTTTTTATATACTCAACTGTAGAAGACTTTTTTTTTTTTTTATAGTCCTCCCGTCCCAGTGTAATATTTGTATGGTCAAATGTGTGTTATTTGACTGCCGAGCTTGTTGAAATACGCAATGTTTTTAATTGATGTCGATGTTGTAGAAACACGTTGGTAGGGAAAATACGGAAGATACAAATCGGCTTTGTGTTTTGACTGGAGAGCCGTGAATCCTTTTGGTGCTCTTGAGTCTGGGAAGGTGCAAATATCTAAGTTTTATGCTGCACATTGCAGACAGCTCTAATGTGCGTTCTATGTTTCGTCTCTTATTTTGTCTTATGCTTTTTTTTTCTCATTAATTAAAAAATAAAAATCTTTTTATTTTTTTGTCGTTATCGCCGGCCGCCTTTAAGCGGAATAAAACCATGCTTAGCATTCATGCTATTTCATTATTGTATTGTCATATACGGGAATACCGTATGACAAGCTTCAAGCTGTTACTACTTACCCTTACTGTAACCCCTCCCCCGATGACATTGTAATTTTTTTATGTGATGTATAGTGTGAATTTGTACTCTGTGTTAATTTAATCAGCACAATTCACTGACATGCTGGACTGAGATGCAGCTGCTTTTTGGTAAAGTGTAAAGTTGTTTAGGGCAGTTGAGACAACCCAGATCGTGTCGTTGCCGAATATTTTTTATTTTCTTTCAAGTCCGCGGACAAATTTGTGGGTATCACTCGAAGGCGCTGGAAGAAGACCTCCGTCGTTAATTTTAACCTCAAATTAAAATTTGTATCGTTGAAATTCTCGGTACGACGCAGGTCCCCACGGAAGCCCACGGCTTGTCACGATTTGAGCGTTGCAAAGACAAAAAGAAAAAAAAAGAAACTAGTGTTTATTGCTGCTTTGAATATGTTTTAAAGTCTGAAAATGTAAATAGTTTATCGGAAAAAAAAACAAAACAAATCTTGTACAGTCCAGTGTATAGTTTTTAACTGAACTTCAAAGTTGCCATCACGTGTCCCTTGCACTGTTCTATCGAGTACAGTTACCTGTTTGCTAAGGATAAAGATTCAATAAATCTGAGCGGAAAGAAAAAAAAAAAAAAAAAGAAAAATCGTCATTATTACCTTTGTTGTATAAACTGATTCTTCTTTTCATCCTGCTGTTCAATATTGACGTGAAGTCATTTATGGGTTTTTCAGACAACACTGAGAAGCACGCAGGTCGCTGGTTTTCCATTATGGGGCTTATTTATTAACGCTGGAGAAAATTTGCAGCAAAAAAAAAAAAAACCACAAATTTGAATTCAAGTTTGCCGACCTCAAATTTGGGGATTCGTCAATGGAAAAACGTTTCCGATGGGGATTTCAAGCGCTTTTATTTTTTGTTTTTTTTTGGTTTTTTTTTAACTTGTGATATTTGAGGTATATCGGTTTCATATTATTGAGTTTTTGGTATTCAAATTTCTTTTTATATAAATAAGCTAGCAGTCGAGATTTTAGAGAAATTTAAAATACTTGAATTCAAATTTGAATAAATCTGCCTCCTAATGTCTACAGGTTCCAGGGCAATTGCACACGGGTGGGCTCCATTGCAGTACACACAAGTTTCTCTGCTCAAGGGGATTTCCATATGAAATGTTAGTTCAGTGCATAATATGTGTGGGGAAATTCTTTAGGGGAATGGCTGTCAGACTGCCTATTTATGCTAATTTACCTCAAGATTGTCCTTTATACCCTTGATCAGTTCACCATCACTCCATCTTTTGTACTGCTGTTGACACTTACAAATTAAAGAATCATTTTGTTTTATGACATATGTGTTTTTGGGTTATTTTGTTTTCCATTGGAGGGCAACATAATTATGTACCAAATTATGCACCAAATTATGCACCAATAAGGCTCCTCATTAGCATGGCTGGGAGCTCAGCCCAACTACTTCCACTTCCCTTCCCATGACACCTTCTTTTAAAGCCACTCCCCTTATAAGCAATTAAGAAATAAAAATTTCAGCAAAATATTAATCTGAAAACTGATGTCAACCTCTAAGCACTTCAAGCATAAAGGAGATAAAGAGGGCCTTGCTAATTGGAGCTTGCAATCTAAAAGGAGAAGGGTTAGGAGATACAAGGTCATGGGCAAGAGCAGAAGTCAACCGGCAAGACGTGGCATTGAGCGCTGAAGAGCGGATGGTGAGGTGTATGAGCCTGGCAGCTGTATGGACTACAGTGATAAAGGCCCTGGAGGGATGGCCAATCAATAGAGAGTTGCAATAGTGACATCTCGAATAATAAACAGTCATGACATTATTTAAATATTGACTGGATATGAGGGGGAAAGAAGAGGGGGGAAGACAAGAATAAACCCTTAGTACAGGGGTCTGAGGCCTCTTCCCAGTACTGTACTTCCAGGCTATGCACCATTGGGGCAACTCTTCTTAATGTGTTCTAGGCTTGAGCACTGGATATTGCTGATACAGATGAAAGAATGGTAAAGGAAACTTTGCTCTAGATCTGTGGTCCCCAACAGTGGCTCTGGTGCAACCCCTTGGATGTTGCTCCCAGTGGCCTCAAAGCACTTTCTTATTTTGTAATTCCTGGATCAGGGGCAAGTTCTTGGTTGCATAAAAACCAGGTGCACTGCCATATAGAGCCTCCTGTATGCTGCCAGTCCATATGGGGGATACCAAGAGTCAATCAAAGGCCATAATTAGCATCCCCAGGAACTTGTAGCATGTTTGTGTTGTTCAACTTTTATTTACATTGTAATATTGCACTTGGGTAAAACAGGTTGGGGATCCCTGCGCTAGACTATATATAGTAGTAACAGCAATTTGGCTAGAAGACATTAGATCAAGATGGCTGCCATGCAGCAAGATGGGGATAGTAGGGCAAGAAGGCAACAGTAGAATGACAGCAGTAGGGCAAGAGGACAATAGCAGAGCAACATGTAGACAGTATGACAAGATGGACACAAATAGGCCAGATTGTGACTGTTATCAAATACATATTAATAGATATGCAGCTCCAGGGCTGTCTCAACAAAATATGGAGCCTAAAGTAAATGAGATACCCTATACCCCAACAAAATGTGCATAGCATTGTGCTGAACATTTTTTGACAAGCCCCCTTTACCACATCTTTTTCACTTTCTTTAGCCATAATGGCCTTGATATGCCAGTAAGGTCACCACAATTAATGTATTTGGCATTGACCTCAGACATTCCAGTAATATCACTACAGAAGATATTAAGTTTAATAGTAACTAAATTAACCCTAGCCATGCAGGTAACATTATAGAACTAAAAGGACACATTGCCTAGCATTAACCCCAGATATGAAAGTAAGATCATTGGACAAAAGGTTAATGGCATTCTAGTAACAATATTGCAGTAATTTGGTTCAGAGCATAGCATTAACCCCAGATATAAAAGTAAGATAATTACAAAAATGGTTAATGGCATTCTAGTAACAATATTGCAGTAACTGGATTCAGAGCATTGCATTAACCCCAGATATAAAAGTAAGATTACTACAGAAGGTAGTAAATGAGTATTACATTGATTCAAAGTATTATTAACCCCAGATATGAAAGTAAGATCATTACAAAAATGGTTAATGGCATTCTAGTAACAATAGTGCAGTAATTGGATTCAGTGCATTGCATTAAGCCCAGATATAAAAGTAAAATCATTACAAAAATGGTTAATGGCATTCTAGTAACAATATTGCAGTAATTGGATTCAGAGCATTGCATTAACCCCAGATATAAAAGTAAGATTACTATAGAAGATGGTAAATGAGTATTACATTGATTCAAAGTATTATTAACCACAGATATGAAAATAAGATCATTACAAAATTGGTTAATGGCATTCTAGTAACAATATTGCAGTAATTGGATTCAGAGCATTGCATTAACCCCAGATATAAATGTAAGATTACTACAGAAGATAGTAAATGAATATTACATTGATTCAAAGTATTATTAACCCCAGATATAAAAGTAAGATAATTGCAAAAGTGGTTGATTACATTCTAGTTACATTATTGCAGTAATTGGATTCAGAGCATTGCATTAACCCCAGATATAAAAGTAAGATTATTATAGAAGATGGTAAATGAGTATTACATTGATTCAAAGTATTATTAACCCCAGATATAAAAGTAAGGTAATTGCAATAATGGTTAATTAAATTCTAGTAACATTATTGCAGTAACTGGATTCAGAGCATTGCATTAACCCCAGATATAAAAGTAAGATTACTGCAGAAGATAGTAAATGAACACTTAATTGATTCAATTTATTATTAACGCCAGATATGAAAGTAAGATCAGGCCCCCCTCATGTGCCGCCTGTGTGCATGCTGTTTCTTCATGCCTGTGGGGGGAGCACAGAGTGCGGATCTGGGTCAGCGGGGTCCCCAAGAGCGGGGGGGCCCCCGGATTTTTTTCCCAGTCTGACCCTGAGTAAGATCAATGCAAACATGGTTAATGACCATAAAGAAGAGTAAATATTTTTTTTTATTTTTTAAATTAGATTAAAAAAAAACATTTACTCCAATTCATTTCACAACATATTTGAATAATTCCTAAAGTAAAAAAAAAAATTGTTTGTGAAAAATAAAACTTTCCCCCCCCGTTTGTTCGTAAGACTTGCGGTGAGGGGTTTTTATATTAATTCTGCGCCAGGAGTCTCAGTCGAGCGACGGCGTTTCGGCCCCTCAGACAGGGGAAGAGTTTGATGGCTTATGCTAATGACTTTTATCTGGGAAAACATAACTAATCGCTTGCTTTACATTTAGCCGCATTTATGAGCATAATTTCAGCACATAATTTTATTACGTCATAAAACATAATACTGCATTAGTCTGCGGTTTTTTTTTCCCCTTCTTTTAAAGATACCTAGAATGATTTGCACTAAAACCTTCCCACCAGTCTAAATTAGCTTATTATTTCACAATCTGACTTGTATAAAATTAATGAAAAATATTTGCAGGCGAGAGATATTAATTGCGGGAGACGGCCTCCTGTATACATAATATTTAGTGTAAAATACTCCAGACGTTTTGCATAATTCATTATAACATTGCCGAAAGATTGTTGTGCGAGTCGTTATTCCAGCGAATAAATTTGACTCTCGGCTTCTCATTCTTCTGCGACATCTTCAAAAGATGCTTTTCTATAAAAAAAAAATCTCCATTTCTCTGCACGGGAACAAATTATTAGGAGACAAGTTTGAAGGTTTTTTTTTTTTTAACATTCTCTAATAAGGAACACACTTTTTAATAAGGGCAAAGCTGTGAATTGCAATTAAACCCGTCTCTCCCTCTCCTTGTTTACTCTGATCTACGAGAACAGAAACCCTTCCCTTCTGATCCTTAAATATGGATTCCTGCAAATCATACTGCCGACTCAGGCAGAAACTGTCATCTATCTATCTATCTATCTATTTATCTATCTATCGATCTATCTATCATCTCTCTCTTATCTATCTATCTATCTATCTATCTATTATCTATCTATCTATCTATATATCTATCTATCTATCTATCTATTATCTATCTATCTATCTCTCTATATATCTATCTATCTATCTAATAGAAACATTATAGAGGGCCTTCAGACTGGGCCCCCTTAGCTCATAACAAGGTTACACATATATAGAAACATTGGGGTGTCACCCTGCTATAGTTCCAGGGGTACCCAGGGTACAAATAAACACTCACCCCAAATCTCCCCCCTAACTGACCTTCAGACTGGGACCCCTTAGCTCATAACAAGGTTACAGATATATAGAAACATTGGGGTGTCACCCTGCTATAGTTCCAGGGGTACCCAGGGTACAAATAAACACTCACCCCAAATCTCCCCCTCACTGACCTTCAGACTGGGCCCCCTTAGCTCATAACAAGGTTACAGATATATAGAAACATTGGGGTGTCACCCTGCTATAGTTCCAGGGGTACCCAGGGTACAAATAAACACTCACCCCAAATCTCCCCCTCACTGACCTTCAGACTGGGCCCCCTTAGCTCATAACAAGGTTACAGATATATAGAAACATTGGGGTGTCACCCTGCTATAGTTCCAGGGGTACCCAGGGCACAAATAATCACTCACCCCAAATCTCCCCCTAACTGACCTTCAGACTGGGCCCCCTTAGCTCATAACAAGGTTACACATATATAGAAACATTGGGGTGTCACCCTGCTATAGTTCCAGGGGTACCCAGGGTACAAATAAACACTCACCCCAAATCTCCCCCCTAACTGACCTTCAGACTGGGACCCCTTAGCTCATAACAAGGTTACAGATATATAGAAACATTGGGGTGTCACCCTGCTATAGTTCCAGGGGTACCCAGGGTACAAATAAACACTCACCCCAAATCTCCCCCTCACTGACCTTCAGACTGGGCCCCCTTAGCTCATAACAAGGTTACAGATATATAGAAACATTGGGGTGTCACCCTGCTATAGTTCCAGGGGTACCCAGGGTACAAATAAACACTCACCCCAAATCTCCCCCCTAACTGACCTTCAGACTGGGACCCCTTAGCTCATAACAAGGTTACAGATATATAGAAACATTGGGGTGTCACCCTGCTATAGTTCCAGGGGTACCCAGGGTACAAATAAACACTCACCCCAAATCTCCCCCCTAACTGACCTTCAGACTGGGACCCCTTAGCTCATAACAAGGTTACAGATATATAGAATCATTGGGGTGTCACCCTGCTATAGTTCCAGGGGTACGCAGGGTACAAATAAGCACTCACCCCAAATCTCCCCCTAACTGGCCTTCAGACTGGGCCCCCTTAGCTTATAACAAGGTTACAGATATATAGAAACATTGGGGTGTCACCCTGCTATAGTTCCAGGGGTACCCAGGGCACAAATAAACACTCACCCCAAATCTCCCCCTAACTGACCTTCAGACTGGGCCCCCTTAGCTCATAACAAGGTTACAGATATATAGAATCATTGGGGTGTCACCCTGCTATAGTTCCAGGGGTACCCAGGGTACAAATAAGCACTCACCCCAAATCTCCCCCTAACTGACCTTCAGACTGGGCCCCCTTAGCTCATAACAAGGTTACAGATATATAGAAACATTGGGGTGTCACCCTGCTATAGTTCCAGGGGTACCCATGGTACAAATAAGCACTCACCCCAAATCTCCCCCTAACTGACCTTCAGACTGGGCCCCCTTAGCTCATAACAAGGTTACAGCTATATAGAAACATTGGGGTGTCATCCTGCTATAGTTCCAGGGGTACCCAGGGTACAAATAAGCACTCACCCCAAATCTCCCCCTAACTGACCTTCAGACTGGGCCCCCTTAGCTCATAACAAGGTTACAGATATATAGAAACATTGGGGTAACAGTCACCCTGCTGTAGTTCCAGGGGTACCCAGGGTACAAATAAACACCCCAAATCTCCCCCTAACTGACCTTCAGACTGGGCCCCCTTAGCTCATAACAAGGTTACAGATATATAGAAACATTGGGGTGTCACCCTGCTATAGTTCCAGGGGTACCCAGGGTACAAATAAGCACTCACCCCAAATCTCCCCCTAACTGGCCTTCAGACTGGGCCTTGAAGCTGGGTTTTCTAGCAGAGATAACAGACATTCTCCCAATCTGACCATAACTGGAATTCATGGTTGAACTTCACTGCTACTGCCAGGTCCCCCTAGTTGGATTTCCCTGCTTCTCCAATGGATATCAATTGGTTTAGGAATTTGCAGTTAAAAAAAATCTCAACTTGTGTGGCCCTTGTATGATGTCTGTCCTCTGGGTCTTCTATGGTCCCCTCAACTGGTCTTCTGAGCACCCACCCACTGCGCCATAGCCCACAGTTTAGAAACCACTGCTTTATAGGTTGAACTTAGAAGCAGACCCTGTGGTCCATGGGTAGATGTCCCCTTTGTAAGACCATGTGATTCCCCTACTCTGCCTTATCCAACTATCTCTTTCCCTGCCCTTCATATACTACCAGAACAGTTGACACTTGTTGCTGTAGGTTTGTTGACATGAGCCCCAGGGTGATCTACGCTGGTCAGTATCTAGTTTAACCGCTTTGTAAGTGAGGGAGTTGAGGAGTCTGAGAAGAGAATGTAAAGGGTTAAAGAAGGGGAGAGAAGAATGTCCTGAAGGGTTACATTGTTTTCCAAACACATCTGTTATGGCTCAAGCTGCTCTTTAGAAAAACAGCAACTTCTCTCTAAACAGAAGTGTCCCTTAAATACCAGCGTCTCCTTCATACATCATGTCAGGCTTGTTGACTATTTGCTTCCTGAGTTAATTTCCCCTTTATTCTCTGCTTATAGCAGCCATTATCATTGGCAGTTTTATTTGCGTTTAAGCTATCATGTTAATACGGAAACAATTACAGGCTGGGAGCTCGCTGATTGCCAGAAATGTTTATCTTCTCCCCTTTGTGGGTTTCTTTTTTTCCCTGATATCGGCTCAAATTGTCTCGTGTGTTTAAACAACCCCCTCGCCGGGGCCACAAGGCATTTATTTGATTTTCAGTTTCGCTCTTTCTCCCTTGTCAAACAATATGTTTCCAGTTTGTAAAGAGATCTACTGTTCTACTGAGTGGAGTTTTCAGTCGTTTGTAAAGAGCCATCAATAACGGCTGTTGGGTAATGGGGAGAATTTATAGGCCGAGGGCCTGAATGTAATTATGGGTCGTATTCCATATTGGAAAGGAAAAGGGGATTTGAAAAAATCTGTTGGCACCCGGTTTGTTCATATAGAAACGATGAAGTGGTTGAGCCCCATCTGGGAAAGTTGTTAGTGGAGCTTTGTAGAGTGAAGTTATGGTCCTGTCACCCATTAACCTTGTCTTCTGTCCCTCAGCACCTTCTCCCACCGAATCCTCCCACTCAGCAGCACCATTAACAGGTCTCGCCCGTGTCTCACGCTCAACACTTCACTCCGACGTGAAAATCCCCCTGAAACCTTTAAGGAAAATCCAACCTGATATTCGACGACAATTTTTATTCTTGTGGCCGAGAGAAAATCGGAAACTCCTGGGGCTCATTGTACAGAGGACGGGACAGATTGAAAAGTGGAACTTTTTAGGGGGTCATTTCATTAAATCAATTCATGAAAGAGTTATTTTGACAGTGTTGCATTTCAGGGGGATTTTTCACTCCTCCATGCCCCCCGTACTAACCACATACACAGAAAGGCCTCAGTATTTATTTAAGCCCTTCATAAATGTAGGAGGCCCCGGCCTCACCTGCAGCCCCCCTTTTGCTTGCAGTGCCCCCCCCCTAATTTACATGAAGACAGTTAGGAGCCAAGTCTAATTAAGCTTCTTCTTCCTTCCCATCTCTTATGACTTTCTCTTCTTTCTCCCCTTTCATTCTTTTCTTATTTCTAAAAAGTATGAGTTCCCTGTTACACTTTTCCCATGTAGTTACATCACCCTCCACATTTACATGGCGACACTTCAGGTCAAACCGAGTCCCTTCTCCTGTTTCTGCTCTTCTTCCTTTTGACATTGCCTTCTTCTTGCTTCTCACTCTTTTATCGCTTTTCCTTCTTCTACATTTTTATAGTCTCATGTGCCTCTCTGACCATTATTTTCTTCTAATCCTATTTTTATTTTTGCTTTTATTCTTTATTCTTCTCCACATCCCTCCACTTTCCTTCTCTCATTGTCCTACTCTCATGTTTGTCCTTCACAACTCTACTTCTATTTCTCCTTGTGCTCTTTTTCTCCAACTTCTCACTTCCCATTCTATTAATGAATATGCTCTTCACATCCTTCCCCTATAGACTTCTGACCAGTATCAAATTGATGAACCTCTAGGTAGAGTCCTGCATGGACAGACCCATGCCTGACCCACCACCCAATACAGCCCCCTACCCAGTTCTGCTACCCGATCTGGACCGCATAGAATTCACTTATCTTCCCACCCGGGACCTGTGACCCCTCTGGGGTCAATTCAGCCAGAAAAGGAAATAAATTTAACCAAACCACAGGGGAAGGAAGAACCAGTCCCTCACCTTAAGCTGGCCATAGACGCAACGGTCCGATAGTACGAGTCGTGGATTCGTACAATTTTCGGACAGTGGAGAGTCCCGACATTTTTCGTCCGGCGGAGATCAGTCGTTTGGTCGATCGGACAGATTAGAACATTTCTGTCGGCTGCCGATAATATCTCTATTGCTGATCGTACGATTTTCAGTGAGAGACTGTCACCAGCTTTGTCTATCGTACAATTACTGTCAGGGGCAGAACATCGGCTCATCTGTTCTTTAACTACTTTATTTCATCTGAATGGTAAGACTTTGATCCGAATGGTTAGTGGCGGGTCGGGAGATGGGAAAGTCCGATCATACATTGATTTGTACGATCGGATCTTTGCGTCTATGGCCAGCTTTAGCCAGGTACCCAGGCTGGGTTACCAGTGTGCTGCATACAGCCAGGGAATTGGGGAATTTCAGCTTAAAACTCAACCGCTTTGTGGGTATTCCATGGGCACCCAACTTGGTGCAGGATTCATCCTCTAGACCAGTGATCCCCAACCAGTAGCTCGTGAGTAACATGTTGGTCTCCAACTCCTTGGATGTTGCTCCCAGTGGCATCAAAGCAGGAGATTATTTTTCAATTCAAGGCTTGGAGGCAAGTTTTAGTTGTATAAAAAAACAATTGTACTGCCAAACAGAGCGTCAATGTAGGTTGACAAACCACATAGGGGCTACCAAATACCCAATCACGGCCCTTGTTTGGCACCCAAAGAACATTTTTCATGCTGGTGTTGCTCCCCAACTCCTTATACTTCTGAATGTTGCTCACGGGTTCAAAAGGTTGGGGATCCCTGCTCTAGACCCCCCACTGCTCACTGCCGACATCCCAACACCTGTTGAGGCAGCAGGACAAGTGCCAGGGCTCAGCAGGACCAGGAGTCCACCAGGAATTTTCCCAGTTCTCTGCTGGGCCAGTCTGACCTTGTTTCTGAGCTCCAATCATGTCCAGTCAAGTTTTGCTCTCATCTTTTTTCTCTTTATTTTTAATCCTTTCCAAGTTCAACCTCCTTCTTTTTTTCTATTGAACCCCAACTCTTTACCTTCCTTATTCCTTCTCTTCTTCTTCTTTCTTTAACATCCTACTCTCCCCTAAATATTAGCCCCTTCATAGAATTAAGCCCCCAATGGTAAAGAGTGAATCTAACCAACCCGAAAGAAAAGCATCTTCAGAAAGACCATCCTATGGAGATGGACCCAACAGAGAAATGTCTTCACTGCTCTTCATCTATGAAACGTTGAAATGAAATGTAACGGAGTCGGATCATCTGAGGGTAACATTAATTTAACCATTGAAGGTGAAGGCAGGGAAGATTAATTCCGTGGCTAATGTAAGACTGTATTTAAACTCTGTCCCTGGTTTAATGTATTTTTATTTGATACATCTGCTGCATTTATTTCATTCCAGGAAAAGTCATATTTCGCCTTGAAACATGGACGTCGCCATTGGCAGCCGCACTTTGCCGGGTCAAATTCTATATATGACCTCCAGTAAAAATTAAAAACCAGGCTGGTAGGTCTGAGCTGGGGGCCACGTTGCCCCATAAAATACTGAACGTTTCCTGAATTCGAGTTAAACAATCAGATAAATATGTAATTTTGTCTAGATGAAGATCTGTCAAATAATTCCTCCTGATTGGTGCTAAGGACACAAGAGAAATTGCCTCCAAATTATGGGTTGTTTTATTACATACGGTGAAAATAAGTTTTTCTGACTTTTATGGAAGAAACATATTTCCTAAATATTGATTTTATGGCCGTGTGCATAAACTAAAGTGACACTGCATAAAACCCACTGAAAACATTACAAACGAGGAGATGTATTTAATTTCTCAGATCTAATACTCTACGTGGAAAGTAAATATTATGTATTTGCAGATATGAAATAGATTTCTTCCATAAATTGCTTTTATTTGCTCAATAATTTGCGCATTCCTAACAATCTGTCAGGGTGGAAAAGGATTGAAAAAAACCGCAATAAATTAATAAAAATGGCTTTTTTAATGATATTTTATTAATCATGTCTATTATGTGTTTTGGTGAACATACAACATTTGTTTATTGGGGGGGTTGGGTATTGTACTGATCAGTGCTCAGCTCCGGCTTTCACATTACCCAAAGACTTGTACCGAAAAGTAACAGGTACAAAGCATTGTGGGAATTGGAGTTATTGAGACGGGGGAGGGGGCAACTCCATGTGCAACTCCATAGTCGGAATATAGCAAGGTCATGATGAACTGTATTGACAGCTGAGTAATCAACAGACTGCTTTAGAATGGACAGACATGGTCTCCACCAAGAAGGCCCAGATGGATCTCAGATAGTTTGATTACCTATTCTTTCCAAAAAAAAAGTTCTATGTGTTCTGCTTAGAAGATCTAACATTCCAAGATATCCCAAGAAAAACATTTATTTCCAAAATAGCCATCTGTAGTAAGGTTCTCCTCAAGGAAAGTTCTCTGGTTAAGAGTGTTGAGTTTTCCTAGAGCTGGAAGGGTTGAAGGAACTCCTGTAGCACTTGTAGCACATTTTCCAACTGGCTGAAGTAAGATGAGCACCTTACCTGTCCTTTTTGCTTAAGGAGGCACCAGATTGAGTTTAAGAATCCCTGATGTAACAACAAGTCTGTAAGCAAGTGTGACCTACCTGTTTATCCCTCAGAAGTATCTCAGGCCCAGTTTAACCATAAGATCTGCCTGTTGGGCATTCTGAAATAGGTACTACATTCACATTATCTTGATGTGAGCCTCAAGTAGTTTAAGGAAGCCTACAAGTTGAGTGTCTGTACAAGTAGTTGGTGTGGTCCAGTCAACTGCAAGTGAAAGTAGGAGGTTCAACGGTGACTGGAATGCTACTACTTACTTATCTAGTATAGGTCAATCTAAAAACAACTGGACTTGCTGAGTAATCAATGAAGACGTTTCACTACTCATCCGAGCAGCTTCTTCAGTTCAACTGAAGAAGCTGCTTGGATGAGTAGTGAAACGTCTTCATTGATTACTCAGCAAGTCCAGTTGTTTTTAGATTGACCTATACTAGATATACCATGACCTGGATGAATGAAAATCTACATAGTCATACTACTTACTTACTTGAAATCCTGTTATATATACACAGGCAAGGAACCCACCAAACAACATTACAAGTAAAGCTCTGGTGTAACTACTGTGGGTATATATGACAATGTGCATATGTGTAGGCCTTAAATATAACATCCCACCAGGTCCCTCCACCTTTCCTCTCTCCTGCCATTGTGACTCGCCCATAACCTTAGAAGGATGAATATTTTGGTAATTTTGTACCCAGCCCAATATTAAAAGGACATGTTTGGCTGCTTGAGAGCAAACACAAGAGACAGTCCACTCTGGGATCCAATAAGGAGGAGAGTTGGAGAATCCATTGAGCACCATCATTGGAGAAGGTTCATGGGTCAGTATAGTTGAGGTACAGTATAATCTCATCTTTTGCCTTTTTATAAATATTTATAGATATATATGTGTATGATCATCATGAGAAGATGGAGAAATAGGTGGTGCCCCTAAACTGGGATATTTGTGAGCAAACGCCACCCCATTCAGCTGGTGAAGTTTTTGTTCTCTTCCTCTCAGTCGGGCCAAGAAGGCAATTATATTATTTGCTCAGAATCTGACAAAATGGGGCACTAAAAAAACCACAAAATCGTGAAATAAATGAATACCCGTGTGATGGGCATAAGAGCTCGCTTGGTGCAGTTAAAGTTTATTTTATCTGGTCCCCCCCCCCCAACACTCCTTAATTTCCCGAAGACATCGCCGCACTTCATCAAAAACTGATAATAGGCCTCGCGGAGGCTCCGACGGAAACGTCCGTATAAATCTCAAGTGCTCGGGAACAGGGGAACATAATAAGGATATAAAATAGGTTTGTTAGGCGCAACTTTTTTCATTAAAGGAGCTGGGAACACAGCCATTCTGGTTTTATTACGTATTTATAGAGTCGCTCGCCCAATATCTTACACTGAAAATAGACTATTCCCCGGCACTTCATAAAACAAGGACAGATTACTTTCTTATAAATAGAAAAGGAAAATACTGAAAATGGAGGAATTAGAGAAAAACAAACATTGTTTGTGGTGGGTTTCAGCTCCGGTATAGAAAGACGCGGGAGCGTTACGCCACTAAACGGTTTATTGTGCGGCGCCACCGAGTCACCTGAGGCAGAACAATTCATTTTTGTTACTTTAACAATTTCAGCTGCCGGCCGAGCGATAGAAACATTTTCTGCCGGACGCCGATACCTCAGCAAACCTTTCCTCAATGCCCCCCCCCCCAAGCCCGAATTCTAGAGATTTTCTCAAGTAACAATCACCTGAAATGGGTCGGATTTGCAGATTGTTCTTATTTCAGGAAAGAACATTCGTTATGAGCTTAGAAACATCTCAGCGTTGCCAGGGATTAACACGTCCCTACAAGTCAAGTGGGTGGTGGGCGAGTGGGGGTTCAGGGAGCAATAAATTAGTGCGCAGGCGGCCACTCATATATTTGGTGGCATTGTGCAGATTTAAAGGGAAAATATACTCCGTTTATTAGAATACAAACATGAGAAAAAGTCGACATCAGCACTTTCATGAGACTCAGTGAGAAGATCCAGAAGAAAGATCTTCTGCCCCAAACTGAGGGACCATAGTTACCCTCTGTTTCACAAATTGTATCATAGATTCAACCTATTTCTGATCCCGATGAAAACCTCTCTCTGCTGATAATGAAAACTCCTTTCCTCCTTACCAGTTAACTTTAATTAGCACTCCTTGGTCTACAAACCTCTACACCCTCTACGTCCCATGTGTTTGCAATAAACTACACCTAGTGTCCCTTTAACCCCCTACTCAGTACCCCTATGTATATCGAACACTCTACACTAAACAACCCCATGTCTCTGGAACAGTCTACACTCAATGACCCATTTCACTGAAACACTCTACATTCAACAAGACGTGTCTCTGCAACAGTCTACAATCAACTAAGGCCAGAGACATGGGTCTATTTGAGTGTAGCGTCTTCCAGAGTCAAGAGTTGATGATTGTAGAGTCTCTGGAAAACACTACATTCAAAGACCCCATGACTCTGGAACGACCCACATCTCTGGAACACTCTACATGCAATGAACCACATCTCTGGAACGCTCTACACTCAACAACCCACATCTCTGGAACACTCAACATTCAACAACCCACATCTCTGGAACACGCTACATTCAACAACCCACATCTCTGGAACACTCAACATTCAACAACCCACATCTCTGGAACACGCTACATTCAACAACCCAATGGGGCAAATTCACTAACATCCGTAAATTCGCCAGCGACGGCTTCGCTCACATTGCACCACTTCGCCAAGCGTAGATTCATCAGGACAACACTAATTTACTAAAGATGCATCCAGGACGCCAAACTCTTAGCGTTGGCTAATTTGCATACGGTGAGAAGTTAAAGTTGAATGGACGTATATGTTGCAGCAAATACATTTCACTACACAAGTCCAGGGAACCTTAATAAAATAAAATAGAGTTGTTATATTGCCCTACACATGAGCCCAGTGTATAGTTTATGTGCCATATGGTAGGAAATGTATGGGGGAACCCGGGTACCCAAACAAAAATTTACGGACTTTTGCAGCCTATCAATCTTTGAAAACTAAAAGACACCAGCGTTTTTTGGGACTAAAAATTGAAGAAGCCCTATACATTCCATTGCACTTGAATTGAATTTGTAACGCTCTTTTTCCAGAGTAAAACTTCACCTGGCGTAAGAGTAGCGATACAGTCTATCTCCTTCATTAAAGAAGTTACGCCAGTGGCCTTTAGTAAATCGGCAAAGGTCCAAAATTTCACCAGCGTTAGTCACTTTGCCCTTTAGTAAATTTGCCCCTATGTTTCTGATACACTCTACATTCAACAACCCACATCTCTGGAACACCCTACAGTCAATGAGCCACATTTCTGGAACAGTCTAGACTCAATAGCCCATATAAGCCATAAACATTCAGTTAACCCATGTGTCTGGAACCCACTCAATGATGGTATGTGTCTAGAACATGGGTAAGGAATTAGCATTGACTCTAACTCAGACCATTGTAACAAGTAATAACAATACATTGGATAAAGTGACCCAATAAACTCTACTATAATCTCTTGACCATTGCCTCCTGCAGCCCATTCAAATTAAGATAAGCAAGTGTAGAATTATAGTCTATTAAATGAAAGACACAACATAACCATGTTTAAATAAAGGACCTTATACCATTCGGGAAAACAAATGCCCTACACCCCACCACTCTTTCATCTTGGCTACAGTCAATGACATTTAACTTGATAGTAAAGACACTATCTTGGCTTGGCTTTGTTACAAATCTGCTGGATAAACAGAGAAGCGACTTTGTAGACCATAGGGTTGAGTAGATGACGGCATGTGGGGTTTGATGGCAAATGAGTGGATATTAGGTAGGTGAATCTGGCGCGGCAGCACACAGAGATGCAATCAGGGTTTCCTACTGAGTCCAGCGGCAGGAATTTTATTTAATCTGAGAAGCAACGGTCTGGCTGTACATTCTAATTCTGGAAAGCATTGTGGGCTTATTTGCTTGCTGAGAACTCATTATTATGATTGACAATAGGCAGCCTCTCGGCCAAGGAAACTTCTTATGTAATTCTATTCATGACGAGACAAAAGCCGAAGGAACGAGGACTAAACAGATTCCACTGAATCTTCTGCCACAATTTGCATTGATGACGAGCGATACAAAAGCTTTGTGCTGTGGTTCTATTCACAGGTTCTGCAGAAATAAAGGCTAACAGAATTAGCACAGAATTAGCAAAAAAAAAACAAAATAACAAATGTGTTTTTTTTTGTCATAAAATAATGTGGGGTCTGCTTTGCCATGGAGACCTTCTGAAAGTGCCCTGGTTAGGACAGAACCCAATACCATCACACTGCAGGGCACAAATGTTAACTGTTGTTTACACTCAATGGGGCTCATTTATAAACACTGAGCAAATTAGCCCCTGGGCAGTAACCCATAGCAACCAATAAATGATCAGCTTTTTTCAGTCAGCTGCAGGTTAAATACTGAAAGCAATCACGTGACTGGTTGTCATGCGTTACTGCCTAGGGGCAAATTTGCCCAGTGTTTATAAATATCTCCCAATGACTCCATGTCTCTGGAACAGTCTGCACTCAACAACCCTATGTCTCTGAAACACTCTACATTTAATGACCCCATATGTCTGGAACACTCTACATTCAATGACCTTATGTGTCTGGAACACTCTACATTCAATGACCCATATCTTTGGTACAGTCTATACTCAACAAACCCATGTCCCTGGAACACTCTACATTCAATGATCCGTATCTTTGGAACAGTCTATACTCAACAACATCATATTTCTGGAACACTCAACAACCCCATGTCTATGGAACACTCTACACTCAATGACTCCATGTCTCTGGAACACTCTACATTCAATGACCCATATCTTGGAACAGTCTATACTCAACAAACCCATGTCTCTGGAACACTTTGCATTCAACAATCCGTATCTTTGAAACACTATATACTCAACAACATCACATGTCTGGAACACTCTACACTCAACAACCCCATGTCTCTGGAACACTCTACACTCAATGACGCCATGTCTCTGGAACACTCTACCCTCAATGACTCCATGTCTCTGGAACACTCTACACTCAATGACTCCATGTCTCGGGAACACTCTACCCTCAATGACTCCATGTCTCTGGAACACTCTACACTCAATGACTCCATGTCTCTGGAACACTCTACACTCAATGACTCCATGTCTCTTGAACACTCTACCCTCATTGACTCCATGTCTCTGGAACACTCTACACTCAATGACTACATGTCTCTGGAACACTCTACACTCAATGACTCCATGTCTCTGGAACCCTCTACCCTCAATGACTCCATGTCTCTGGAACACTCTACACTCAATGACTACATGTCTCTGGAACACTCTACACTCAATGACTCCATGTCTCTGGAACCCTCTACCCTCATTGACTCCATGTCTCTGGAACACTCTACACTCAATGACTCCATGTCTCTTGAACACTCTACCCTCATTGACTCCATGTCTCTGGAGCACTCTACACTCAATGACTACATGTCTCTGGAACACTCTACACTCAATGACCACATGTCTCTGAAACACTCTAAATTCAATGACCCATATCTTTGGAACAGTCTATACTCAACAACATCACGTGTCTGGAACACTCTACACTCAACAACCCCATGTCTCTGGAACACTCTACACTCAATGACTCCATGTCTCTGGAACACTCTACACTCAATGACTCCATGTCTCTGAAACACTCTAAATTCAATGACCCATATCTTTGGAACAGTCTATACTCAACAACATCACGTGTCTGGAACACTCTACACTCAACAACCCCATGTCTCTGGAACAGCTCCTACCCTTATTTCTAAACACATAGGTGCAGAAAAGGAATAGTCAGCTTCTTGGCTCATGCATTACTAAAACCAATGGTGCCTTCACCCATCCGCATACACCGCGTCATTCCTTAAAATGATCTAATTTTACCCATAACCATAAAAATCCCAGTTATCTCATATTTTCTCATTGTCCGGCACCATTTTGCCTTTATTGGACGATACCCTGGCTCTGAATTGAATGTGTCGTGTAAGGGATTTTCTTAATGAAAATATTCCTGCTGCTACTGGAGTAAATCAAAGGACTAATTTTTCCATAGATCAGTGAATATTGGATGTTTATACCACATTTCCAGTTATTCCGGCACAAATTACTGTGTTTCGGCACCGAGACAAACAGGTTTTATCAGCAGCAACTTTTCATCTCTCATTTCATTCTGAGGTCCCTGTAATAAAGTTGTATTTCTCCCAAACTGCTGACCCCGTTCCCTCGGCTCCTGAAGCCCCGACCATTGATTTATTGTTTGTTCCACCGCCGATACCAACGTCTTCCCCTAATGAGAGAAACGCCAGCGTCTCTTGTGCTCAGTGAAAAGGTGCGGCCGTGTCATTTGTTTTCTAATGCCCCCCCATTTACTCATAGTCTGTACAGAGAGATCCCATAAAACTATGGCAGCATAGGTATTCCCTGTACTAAGCACAATTCAGCAGGAACAGTCCCCTAAGTTTGCTCATAGTCTGTACAAAGAGATCCCATAAAACTATGGCAGCATAGGTATTCCCTGTACTAAGCACAATTCAGCAGGAACAGTCCCTAAGTTTGCTCATAGTCTGTACAGAGAGATCCCATAAAACTATGGTACATAGGTATTCCTCTGTACTAAGCACAATTCAGCAGGAACAGTCCCCTAAGTTTGCTCATAGTCTGTACAGAGAGATCCCATAAAACTATGGCAGCATAGGTATTCCCTGTACTAAGCACAATTCAGCAGGAACAGTCCCCTAAGTTTGCTCATAGTCTGTACAGAGAGATCCTATAAAACTATGGCAGCATAGGTATTCCCTGTACTAAGCACAATTCAGCAGGAACAGTCCCTAAGTTTGCTCATAGTCTGTACAGAGAGATCCCATAAAACTATGGTACATAGGTATTCCCTGTACTAAGCACAATTCAGCAGGAACAGTCCCTAAGTTTGCTCATAGTCTGTACAGAGAGTTCCTATAAAACTATGGCAGCATAGGTATTCCCTGTACTAAGCACAATTCAGCAGGAACAGTCCCTTAAGTTTGCTCATAGTCTGTACAGAGAGATCCCATAAAACTATGGCAGCATAGGTATTCCCTGTACTAAGCACAATTCAGCAGGAACAGTCCCTAAGTTTGCTCATAGTCTGTACAGAGAGATCCCATAAAACTATGGTACATAGGTATTCCCTGTACTAAGCACAATTCAGCAGGAACAGTCCCTAAGTTTGCTCATAGTCTGTACAGAGAGTTCCTATAAAACTATGGCAGCATAGGTATTCCCTGTACTAAGCACAATTCAGCAGGAACAGTCCCTTAAGTTTGCTCATAGTCTGTACAGAGAGATCCCATAAAACTATGGCAGCATAGGTATTCCCTGTACTAAGCAC
Organism: Xenopus laevis; assembly: GCF_017654675.1. Lineage (NCBI taxonomy): Eukaryota > Metazoa > Chordata > Amphibia > Anura > Pipidae > Xenopus > Xenopus laevis. The sequence continues at coordinate 1,513,340 of NC_054377.1, forward strand.
AATTCAGCAGGAACAGTCCCTAAGTTTGCTCATAGTCTGTACAGAGAGATCCCATAAAACTATGGTACATAGGTATTCCCTGTACTAAGCACAATTCAGCAGGAACAGTCCCTAAGTTTGCTCATAGTCTGTACAGAGAGATCCCATAAAACTATGGCAGCATAGGTATTCCCTGTACTAAGCACAATTCAGCAGGAACATGCCAGTAGATAAATATAAAAAATTTTTACCCTGGGGGTTTAGTAATTTGCCGTTACAGAGCAGTTGCTTTTTAATACAATCACATTATTTGGGTTTTAATCAGATTTGTAGAGAAAAGGGACAAATGAAAATATTCGGAGAGATCTGTCAGAAAGTCACAGTCCAGTAGTTAAAGGCAACATTAGCGGGGGGAATATAATGAGCTGCATTACTGTCCCTGCGGGGGGGCCACTCCCTGATGCACAAATTGCCACGTGCGCCTCTCACTCATTTCATGCATTTGCCATTTTTCATTATAACAAGAATCGGAGTCGTTTGTCACATTATTAAACAAATCGTTTGCGTGCGAATCAATTCTGTTGCGGCAAAACCATTAACCCTTTTGCCTGGGATTCCCTAGAACCAAATGTTCGGGGGCAGCAGCACCTGGGGGGCCCCAAAGCTATTTCAATAGTGAGAAATAGGGGAATATTTGGACATTACAGGGTGTAAAACAAACAATTCCACTTAAGGACACAAATACCTCTTCCTCCTAAGCAAATCATTAACCAGAAAACATCTCATTTGGGTGTGTGTCTCTTTAAATAAACTCCAGGTTAAACGTTAGTTGCCAGAATAAATCCATAGCAACGGGAGCAACGTGCAGCAAGTCTAGTGCTCTGGATTTCAGAAAGAGACCCTTATCTAGAGCCTCTACAGGTCCCCAGCATTCTGGATAACAGATCCTAAATCTCGTATAATAGAAATTTAAAAAACCGCGTTGATACATTTGGTATATTTACCCTTTAAAGAATGGAGTCTGGTGCCTTTCTAAAGCCTTCATTAAACGTATTATTTAACTTCAAATCAGCGTCACTTTCTGTTCCCATTTCCCAGTGGGACCCCCGCTCCCCCCAGCACATTGCCCCTCGTCTGGATAATTATCCCAAATAAAGTCTAATGTTTCCCCCAAACAAAACCTCTCTCTCCCCAAACACGGAGTCTGGAGGTTCCTGTGGGTTGGGATTGGGTTACAGGTCTGGAGGGGCAGAGAGAGTGAAGCCCAAAGTCGCCGTATGATAAAGGTATTTCCGCAGCTTTACCTGCCGACCCCCAAAGAATGAGAACAGGAGCCGTTCCTGCTTGATTAGATGCAGAATAAGGGAGGGGGGGGGTTCTCTGAAAACAAAACATAAATAAAAGGAAAGTAAATGATGAAAATATGTGGTCGGGGGATCAAATTGATCAAACGTTATTCCCGTCTGTGCCAATAACAACGGCCCCACTAGAGGCAGATTTGATTATGTGGGGTCAGAGGTCAGAGGTTCCTCCCATTAAATCTCTACTAGCGGATCTGTTACTAATGGAACGAGGCCTCGTGTCTGAATAAAGGGAACATTGTATCCCGAGCTCAGGCTTCATCTCTCCAGAGAAACACTAGGGGCACTGTACCCCAACATTTTCTCTCTATAGGCTATTTACAAACTTAGGGACTGTTCCTGCTGAATTGTGCTTAGTACAGGGAATACCTATGTTGCCATAGTTTTATGGGATCTCTCTGTACAGACTATGAGCAAACTTAGGGACTGTTCCTGCTGAATTGTGCTTAGTACAGGGAATACCTATGTACCATAGTTTTATGGGATCTCTCTGTACAGACTATGAGCAAACTTAGGGGACTGTTCCTGCTGAATTGTGCTTAGTACAGGGAATACCTATGCTGCCATAGTTTTATGGGATCTCTCTGTACAGACTATGAACAAACTTAGGGACTGTTCCTGCTGAATTGTGCTTAGTACAGGGAATACCTATGTACCATAGTTTTATGGGATCTCTCTGTACAGACTATGAACAAACTTAGGGGCTGTTCCTGCTGAATTGTGCTTAGTACAGGGAATACCTATGCTGCCATAGTTTTATGGGATCTCTCTGTACAGACTATGAACAAACTTAGGGACTGTTCCTGCTGAATTGTGCTTAGTACAGGGAATACCTATGTACCATAGTTTTATGGGATCTCTCTGTACAGACTATGAACAAACTTAGGGGCTGTTCCTGCTGAATTGTGCTTAGTACAGGGAATACCTATGCTGCCATAGTTTTATGGGATCTCTCTGTACAGACTATGAACAAACTTAGGGACTGTTCCTGCTGAATTGTGCTTAGTACAGGGAATACCTATGTACCATAGTTTTATGGGATCTCTCTGTACAGACTATGAGCAAACTTAGGGACTGTTCCTGCTGAATTGTGCTTAGTACAGGGAATACCTATGCTGCCATAGTTTTATGGGGTCTCTCTGTACAGACTATGAGCAAACTTAGGGACTGTTCCTGCTGAATTGTGCTTAGTACAGGGAATACCTATGTACCATAGTTTTATGGGATCTCTCTGTACAGACTATGAGCAAACTTAGGGAATATGAAAGGATTTTGCCTTTTTATAAAAAGAAGAAAGTGGTAGAAAACAAAGGAGACAAATGTGTGACATTGAGTTCAGTTTATTTGGTGATGTTTGTGCAGCGCAGGAGTCAGTGTCGGGGCCCCTCGCGTTTCGCTCCGGTGAAAATCTGATTGGCCTTTTACTTTAATCCTCCCCCCCGACGCTGTTTTGGTTGCGGAATTTACAGAATCACAAATGTCATTAGAAATTCCCCGAATCTCCACACGGGCCCCCGTCTCATTGATTTGCCTGTGGCTCCCAAGATCCCCAGTAATTCCAGCAGCGCCGGGGCCAAGGGCTCAGAAAATTCACTGAGTTTAGGGGAAAAAAATGTCTTTCTTTTTAAATTGATTTGCAGCGGCTGAAAGAGTGACGTCTTGGGGTTAATTATACAAAAAAAAGGTCAATATTAAGGATTTATTGTTTTGATTTTAAACAACATGTGCAGCTCTAATTGACATAAAAATACAGGTATGGGACCTGTTATCCAGAATGCTCAGGACCTGGGGGTTTTCTGGATAAGGGATCCTTCCGTAATTTGGATCTTCATTCCTTAAGTCTACTAGAAAATCATATAAACATGAAATAAAGCCAACAGGCTGGTTTTGCCTCCAATAAGGATTAATTATATCTTAGTTGGGATCAAGTACAAGCTACTGTTTTATTATTACACAGAAAAAGGAAATCAGTTTAAAAGTTTGGATTATTTGGAGAAAATAGAGTCTATGGGAGACGGCCTTTCCATAATTGAGAGCTTTCTGGATAACGGGTTTCCGGATAACGGATCTTTCTGTAATTTGGATCTTATTACATTAAGTTCGGGTCTAAACTGTCTGCCCGGTTTTCCAAATTAGGAAAAAACGGGCAGAATTCCCTGTCATTGATGCAGAGATCTGCCAATTGGCGATAGCCAAGTCATAGCCCCGCCCAGTGGCGTAACTAGTTGTTACTGGGCCCCATAGCAAATTCAATTTAGGGCCCCAAAATATTTATAAGTTGGCCTATTTTACCAAGATATATTAAAATTGCTAATTAATTAGGGTCTCACTGGGCCCCCTACACTCCTGGGCCCCCCTGCAACCGCAGGGTCTGCTTCCTCTATAGTTACGCCCCTGGCCCCGCCCCCTAACGACCCATCGGTAATGCCATAATCCCGCCCCCACAACGTCACTGTCCCGCCCCCAGCCCAGAGTTTAAAAGTGGAAACCCTACTGTTTTATTATTAAAATGAAAATGGAAATGAAATTCAATTTTTTTCTGTTTATAATGGAGTCTATGTGCTTTCTGGATAACAGGTTTCCGGATATCTGACTTTATTGGGTCACACACCACTGGGGGTTATTTATAATCACCAGGCAAATTTGCAACTGGGCAGTAATTCACAGCAACCAATCAGATGATTTCTTTCAGGGTTCAACCTGCAGCTGATTGAAAAGGCTAATCACTGATTGGTTGCTAGGGGTTAATACCCAAGGGCAGATTTGCTCCGTGTTTATAGATGAGCCTCACTGGTGTAAGTAGATATTACTGGGCCCTACAGCAAATTATTTTTCAGGCCCCCAAAATGTTTAGAGGTTGATCAGTGTTTTACCAATATTTACTGAAATTGTATTTGAATTAGTCTCATGGGCCCCCTGCTCCCTCTGTAGTTACCCTTATGGTTACACATGACCTGGAATAGGACAAAATATCCAAAATTTACATTTAATTATATTTCATTACAATTTGCAGTTGGTCCTCATTCCAGAATAAATCAATTGGTTCAATCCCTATGAGATGTTCTCCTGTTTAATAGGGAAAAACCAAATACATTTATTTCAGTGAACTGCCCTTTCCTTAAAGACACACACACACAGTTTATTTTACTTTTATAATCTAATTTTTTATATATTTATTAAAGAAAAAAAAAGACATAATGCAATTTACAGGAATGGCGGAAACTGGACATCCCAGTCCACTTGAGCAAGAAAAGAAAAGTTCACGTTTTTCACATATTCCTGAGGATGATCTCATTTTTTTTTTTTACAAAAAGGGGCACTTCACCTTTAAGTTAACTTTGTATATGTTATAGAATGTCCCATGGCAACTTTGCAATTGGTCTTCATTACTATTTTGCTTTTATAATTGTAGAATTATTTGCTTTACAGTTCGACATCTTTCCAGCTTTCAAATGGGGGTCGCTGACCTTGGCAGATCAAAAAACCGTTGCTCTGTGAGTTTTTATAACTATTTTTTTTTCATTTTTATTCTATTCACTCTCTCTCTGTCCTATTCATATTCCAGTCTCTCATTCAAACCACTGCCTGGCTGCTAAGGTCAACAAGACCCTAGCAACCAGATAGCGAATGAAACTGCAAACTGGAGAACTGGGATATTCTGAGACAATTTGCAATTGGTTTTCATTTTTTATTATTTGCGGTTTTTGAGTTATTTAGCTTTTTATTCAGCAGCTCTCCAGTTTACAATTTCAGCAGTCTGGTTGCTAGGGTCCAAATTCCCCTAGCAACCATGCACTGATATGAATAAGAGACTGGAATATGAATAGGAGAGGCTTGAATAGAAAGAGGAGGAATAAAAAGTAACAATAACCATACATTAGATGGGGTCAGTGACCCCCCCCATTTGAAAGCTGAAAGAGTCAGAAGAAGAAGGCAAATAATTCAAAAACTATAAAACAATGAAGGCCAATTAAAAAGTTGCTTAGAATTAGCCATTCTTTAACAAACTAAAAGTGAACTTAAAGGTGACCCACCCCTTTAAAGACCCCATGAACCTGTTCAGTTCTGTCGCTGATTCTGATGTTATTTTGTTTAATTCCCAGAATACAACGGGGTACGGTGGGCGTTGGGGTGATTAAGTGGCCCCTTGGGATTGACTCCAAGCATAACGGGCTTTTGTTTGGGGCAGAGGGGGTGTGTGGATTTACAGCAGCGCAGTAAAGTGAAACTCTTCCAATCATTGTCGTCCCTGAGTGGGATCAGTCTCTCCGGCCGCATGGAAATCGTTTCCACATTGAGTCCCGTCTTGTTGGAATGTTCTGGGGGAGCTCGGCACATTGTCCCACATTAAATCCCACATTAAATCCCACATTAAATCTCACTCACACTCTTGTGCCAAAGTGAAGAACAAAATGGCGACAAATTGAAATCACGTGTTTTCGGCAGAGACTCGGGGGTCACTGTGTTTCCTTCTCTCCCAACAAAGAAACCACAAGAGAGGGGCGAGTGGGGGGCCGGCAGCCCCCGTGACAAATACTCGGCCCCTTTGTGCTCAGAGAGAAGCTCCTTGTTGGGCCACATTACAGGCAGGAACGAGCGAGTCGTGTTTATTATTATTATTATTATTAATAATTATTATTGTAATGTTTCTCTACAACATCAACTCTCTGGCCTCTGACGCCCCCCGAAATCTCTCTGCAGACTTGAACCCCACAGTCACTTCTACATCGGTCTGACACTGCGTCTTCTATCAGTCTGTCCATGTGTTCTCAAAGATCTGCCATTCATGTACTTGTGTCATTCCCATGATATTACTGAACCACTGACAGTAAAAGTCACCTACATATTTGCTCTGCCTGTGATCTCCCCCCACACAAAACTGATTGCAAGCTTTGCAGTGTACTGTGAAGGAATACGAAGCCGTGCAATGTGCTGTGGGGAAAAGTATAGTTTTGGAAGTGCTATGGGTGAATCATAAGGTCTGCAATGTGCAGTGGAGGAATAGTAAGCAGTGCAATGTGCAGTGGGGGAATAGTAAGCAGTGCAATGTGCAGTGGGGGAATAGTAAGCAGTGCAATGTGCAGTGGGGGAATAGTAAGCAGTGCAGTGTGCAGTGGGGGAATAGTAAGCAGTGCAGTGGGGGAATAGTAAGCAGTGCAATGTGCAGTGGAGGAATAGTAAGCAGTGCAATGTGCAGTGGGGGAATAGTAAACAGTGCAATGTGCAGTGGGGGAATAGTAAGCAGTGCAATGTGCAGTGGAGGAATAGTAAGCAGTGCAATGTGCAGTGGGGGAATAGTAAGCAGTGCAATGTGCAGTGGAGGAATAGTAAGCAGTGCAATGTGCAGTGGAGGAATAGTAAGCAGTGCAATGTGCAGTGGGGGAATAGTAAACAGTGCAATGTGCAGTGGGGGAATAGTAAGCAGTGCAATGTGCAGTGGGGGAATAGTAAACAGTGCAATGTGCAGTGGGGGAATAGTAAGCAGTGCAATGTGCAGTGGGGGAATAGTAAGCAGTGCAATGTGCAGTGGAGGAATAGTAAGCAGTGCAATGTGCAGTGGAGGAATAGTAAGCAGTGCAATGTGCAGTGGGGGAATAGTAAACCAGTAGCAGGTGGAAGCAAAGAAAGATCCAGATCCCTCGTGTGGCACAAAGGGGCAGATTTATCAAAGGTCGAAGTTTGAAGTTAAAAAAACGTTGAACTTCAAATTCAAAAAGACCAACCGAATGGTGGTCGAAGTTTTTTGGGGTCGAAGTAGCGCTACTTCGATTCAAAGTTTTTTTAATTTCAACCTTCGATCTCCCAAACTACCCCAATTGCCTCTATACAGGTTCTAGGAGGTCCCCCATAGGCTATAACTGCACTTCGGCAGATTTTAGGTGGCGAAGTTTTAAAGAGACAGTACTTCAAAAAACTTCGACGTTCGATTTTCGAGGTTTTTTTTAACTTCAATCGAAGTTGGACTATTCCCTAGTCGAAGTACCCAAAAATTACTTTGAAATTTGAAGTTTTTTACTTTGAAAATTCACTTAGACCTTTGATAAATCTGCTCGACCAAAGGTGTAATGTTTAAGCACCCAGATTTCTCACTGCTCCTCGCAAGGTTACGATATAGTAATTATCCTCGGGTTTGTGGGGCTTATTCACTGATGTATTTTCTTATTTTTCAATAAATGTCCCCCCCCTTCCTCATTCTGCATTTTTGGAAGCGAATGTGAGCGATTCATCGGCGACTCGTTCCCACGTGGAAATCTATCCGCCGTTCCCATCGCGCCGCTCTCAGCCAGACACGCGGGATCCGTATATTTAGCCGGGAAATCGCTCGCCGTATAGATTACAAAAAAGTCATTATTTTAATAGAAAGTAACAAAGGGGAAAGAGTGAAAAGTCCCTGCTTGCAATTATGTGCTTCAATACATTAGCGCCCGCAGTGAGATGATTATGATGCATTTGCTGCGGGGAGTTCATTAGATTTGGAGTGTGTTAAAAGCATAAAATAATGGGGTCACCGTGCGTTTTGCTGCGCGATATAAAAAGACACCAGAAGAATGTAATGAAAGAAAAGCCTCTTACTTAATAAAAAGCCGCGGGATTTCCCATTTCTGTATTTTATCTGACAATTAGGATTATTGAGGCCCCCGAGCTGCCATTGTATGGAATGTGGCAGTTGCAGGATTAGGTTACTGAGCTGCGGAGCGGCCGCCAGGGGTGGGCAGGCAAGGGGGCACTTTAGGAGGAAAGTGCAATTAAAGGGTAAGTAAGGAGAGGGTCAAAGTTGGTTCTTTTTGCATTGACTTGTGTTCTGCACTTACATTCTGCTCTGCCCGGTGCCCACCTGTAGCTCTGCCCAATATGTGGGTGTTCCACTGGATAAAGGATATTGGCACCCAGACCTTATGGGACAATAAGCTCTAGAGAGGCCCATGTAGCTACAAGACAAGTATGGGCAAGTTTAAGTATCTCTCAACTGTTGTTTTTCCCGTGTGCTTTTTAATGAGCCATATAGTTACTTAAAGCTGCTGCCTTAGGCACGGGCCCTTGGGTGACTAAATGTCAGGGAGATACACCTGATGCCTCAAACTGTAATGGCACAAGTTATGTGGGTTTCTTTGGGTGCAAGGCTTCTGCACCTATTGAACCCTGGAATTAGCAACATGGTACCAGGGTCAGTAGGTATCAGGGTCAATAGGTATCAGGGTCAGTAGGTGCCATCGTCAGTAGGTGCCAGGGTCAATATGTATCAGGTTTAGTAGGTGCCAGCATCCGTAGGCGACAGGGTCAGTAGGTACCAGGGTCAATAGGTACCAGGGTCAGTAGGTGCCAGGGTCAATAGGTACCAGGGTCAGTAGGTATCCAGGTCAGTAGGTGCCAGGGTCAATAGGGATCAGGGTCAATAGGGATCAGGGTCAGTAGGTGCCAGTGTCCATAGGTGCCAGCATCATTTGGTGCCAGGGTCAGTGGGTGCCAGGGTCAATAGGTATCAGGGTAAGTAGGTGCCGGGGTCAGTAGGTGCCAGTGTCCGTAGGTGCCAGCATCAGTAAGTGCCAGGGTCAGTAGGTGCCAGGGTCAGTAGGTATCAGGGTCAGTAGGTGCCAGCGTCTGTAGGTGCAAGCATCAGTAAGTGCCAGGGTCAGTAGGTATCAGGGTCAGTAGGTATCAGGGTCAGTAGGCAGGATGGACAATTATACAGAAGTGCAAGATTTATGCTTGGGCGCAAGTGCCGTCAATGAATGCCATTATACAGGCAACCTTGTAGTGATGTGCATTGGCCCGAAGCCCAAGGGACCCGTGGGTTTAGTTTAGTTTGGGGTGACACTCTCACAAAATATTGAGCTTCAGGAGAGTGTAGGCTGGGCTCTTGCCACACTCCCCGTCCCTGCAACCTAACAGTGCCCTAACTTCCTTGTACAGATGGGTCTATATATAGAAGCTCACCACCCGCCCCCTACGTGACATCAGAGATGGGGAAAGGTCAGCCACTGGTATATACTGAAACGTGGAACTGCGAGCCGGGTGCAGGTCGTGATGAGTTAGGTGAAGGTTGGGTGCAGATCTTGATGAGTTGGGTATGGGTTGGGTGCAAGTCTTGATGAGTTGGGTGAGGATCGGGTGCAGGTTGTGATGAGTTGGGTGACGGTCGGGTGCAGGTCGTGATGAGTTGGGTGAGGGTAGGGAGCAGGTCTTGATGAGTTGGGTGTGGGTCAAATGCAGGTCGTGATGAGTTGGGTGAGGGTTGGGTGCAAGTCTTGATGAGTTGGTAGAGGATTGGGTGTGAGGGTTGGGTGTGAGTCAGGTGCAGGTCTTGATGAGTTGGGTGAGGGTCAAGTGCAGGTCGTGATGAGTTGGGTGAGGGTCAAGTGCAGGTCGTGATGAGTTGGGTGAGGGTCGGGTGCAGGTCTTGATGAGTTGGGTATGGGTTGGGTGCAAGTCTTGATGAGTTGGGTGAGGATCAAGTGCAGGTCATGATGAGTTGGGTGAGAGTAGGGGGCAGGTCTTGATGAATTGGGTGAGGGTTGGGTGTGAGTCGGTGCAGGTCTTGATGAGTTGGGTCAGGGTTGGGTGCAGGTCTTGATAAGTTGGGTGAGGGTCAGGGGGTGGGTGGACGATTTGACAACCCGCACATCACTAATCTTGCCAAGAGTAAAGGGGGTCCTTTATAGTAATTCTGTCTATAGTAAACTAAGATTGTTTATGGGGGGGCATTTGAAGGTACATCACTGGCTAACAGTCCCCCTCTTTACCTGGAACTGATACCTCTGGGCCCCGACTACTGTCCATATCCGGTGATGTTTTTGTTTGTTTAACCCCTCCCCCCCCCCAGCATTGGGCACAACACGGAATTGTTTGTACAAACGAGACCCGGCGATTCTTGGAAACAGAAATTCCCTCCGCTCTATAAATATCTATTTCTGCCTTTTATGGTCGGGGTTAATGAGATCAGAGCGTCGGCTTCTCTTTTAATTCTTCATTTCAAATTAAATTAGAGATTTCTCTTTTTTTTTTAAAACATTTAATGTTGAACTTTCTGTGCCAGAGACCGGGGGCTCATACCGACTTTTACTGCCCCGATTTATATTGCGGCAATTTATTTATTTCTTTATTTATTAAGGTCATGAGAGAAATCAGCTAAAAAGGTTTATTTCTTCTTCTTTAATTTCATTTGTATCAATAATGTCTGAGAATCTGTCTGTGTGTGTGTATATCCAGTGTGTTTGTATCCAGTGTGTGTCTATATCCAGTGTGTGTGTCTATATCCAGTGTGTCTATATCCAGTGTGTGTGTATATCCAGTGTGTGTATATCCAGTTTGTATATATCCAGTGTGTGTCCATATCCAGTGTGTTTGTATCCAGTGTGTGTCTATATCCAGTGTGTGTCCATATCCAGTGTGTGTGTATATCCAGTGTGTTTGTATCCAGTGTGTGTCTATATCCAGTTTGTAAATATCCAGTGTGTGTCTATATCCAGTGTGTGTGGATGCTGTGTACAGAGATTTTGTGTATTTGTGGCTGCAGATTTGATAGGAATTTTAATGAGAAACCCCCAGTTTTTGATGGTCCCTGAAAGCGATATTAATTATCTCCCGGATGTGAGGGATATTGATACATTGTTCCTCCCGACACATTTGCGGCGCCGTTATTGAGAGTGATTGTCGCGCTGGAGCACAAAAGGGAAGGTGGTGGCAATATTGTGTCGACTTCCAGAACCTTTTACATGATTCAGTGGTTTTTACGAGGCCGATTTGTAAAGCTCCAATTTCATTTCTGAACATAAAAAAAATAAATAAACGCAGCGTTTTAGCGAAGCCCATGAATATGCGCCGAGCCGCTCGCAGGCGGGGAATTCGTTTAAGGATTATCGGAAAAGCAGAAATGTAACAACTTTCTAATTGTGCATCAGAAACACCGGCGTTGGATATAAGGGGTTTGATAACGGCCCAGGGGCCAGATATAGGGAATAAAGTACCCCCTCTTGTAAAATATAAGGATATTATAAGTCACCGAGGAGTTTCATGACCATATAAAAGTACGAGGCCGAAGGCCGAGTTATACAGGTCATGGAACTCCAAGGTAACTTCTAATATCCTCATATTTTACAACTGGGGGTACTTTATTTATTATAATACACAAGTTTCAGTGAGTCATGTGACAGAAATGACATCAGAACTCACCGTTTATAACTGATGACATCAGAACTCACCGTTTATAACTGATGACATCAGAACTCACCGTTTATAAGGATATAACGACATTCATGGCTATTGTGTATTATATATAGAGATACATGTATACATTAGGGAAATTGTGGTGCCCATGATACAAGCAGGTTTCTGGATCAGAACTATTACATTTTGCTCAAGTTGTGAGACAAAGTATTTTAACTTCTCTGAATTCTCCTGAGCGTCAGGCTGAGCAGGGGTGGTACTGAAACTAGTGAGCTCCTTGTAGGCGGGGCTTTATTTTAACAGCACTTTTATATCTCTCATGGCAAATCATCTTCAGGAGATATAATTTATGCATATTCCTGCACAGTTATCAAATTTCCTCCTCCTCCCATATGTATAAATACAAATATACAGAGAAGGAATGTTCTGGGCACACAATAAGCTATACCCTCATACTGTACTGTCTAAGGGAATCAATATGGCACCTCCTCCTCCCATATGTATAAATACAAATATACAGAGAAGGAATGTTCTGGGCACACAATAAGCTATACCCTCATACTGTACTGTCTAAGGGAATCAATATGGCACCTCCTCCTCCCATATGTATAAATACAAATATACAGAGAAGGAATGTTCTGGGCACACAATAAGCTATACCTTCATACTGTACTGTCTAAGGGAATCAATATGGCACCTCCTCCTCCCATATGTATAAATACAAATATACAGAGAAGGAATGTTCTGGGCACACAATAAGCTATACCCTCATACTGTACTGTCTAAGGGAATCAATATGGCACCTCCCTCCTCCCATATGTATAAATACAAATATACAGAGAAGGAATGTTCTGGGCACACAATAAGCTATATCCTCATACTGTACTGTCTAAGGGAATCAATATGGCACCTCCTCCTCCCATATGTATAAATACAAATATACAGAGAAGGAATGTTCTGGGCACACAATAAGCTATACCCTCATACTGTACTGTCTAAGGGAATCAATATGGCACCTCCTCCTCCCATATGTATAAATACAAATATACAGGAAAAACAAATAGAAATATTTCCCCTTTATAGTGCTGAGACAATACAGTAGCTGTAGGTCTGTTAGTGGGACTTTGGGAAAGTAATTTTGACTGAAATGGAGCCAATGGGGCCCCCAGATCTCCGTTCCATAAGGATTTCTGCACGTGGATCAGACACGGAGCTGATTTGCTGCTCACACACGGTCAGGTCACTAATCTCTTGGATCTCACCGAGTACAGTCGGCCGGCGCGGTGTAAATGTAATAAAGAGAGCGCTTAGAACTGTCTATTGTTCTCTCGCAGTCGCCCCATTGTCACTCACATTTGCCTTTAATTATAGTTTGGCCCCAGGCGCCTCCTGTTCTCCGGCCAGAAATAATCTGCTTTATAGAGATCCGAGTCCGACAACTTCTCATGGATTTGTGTTCAGCACCCGGGACTCACTGAGTAACTTACACACAGTCCAACTAAACAATTCAACTACATTATGTCAATTGTTTTTACACTTAGAATTTAAACAAAATCATTTTTTACCAGAGAAATGTCACTGAGATCCAGATCCAAAGTCACATTTATCTGATTGGTTTTAATTGGGTCCCTCATAGTCTGTACAGAGAGATCCCATAAAACTATGGCAGCATAGGTATTCCCTGTACTAAGCACAATTCAGCAGGAACAGTCCCTAAGTTTGCTCATAGTCTGTACAGAGAGATCCCATAAAACTATGGTACATAGGTATTCCCTGTACTAAGCACAATTCAGCAGGAACAGTCCCTAAGTTTGCTCATAGTCTGTACAGAGAGATCCCATAAAACTATGGCAGCATAGGTATTCCCTGTACTAAGCACAATTCAGCAGGAACAGCCCCCTAAGTTTGCTCATAGTCTGTACAGAGAGATCCCATAAAACTATGGCAGCATAGGTATTCCCTGTACTAAGCACAATTCAGCAGGAACAGCCCCTAAGTTTGCTCATAGTCTGTACAGAGAGATCCCATAAAACTATGGCACATAGGTATTCCCTGTACTAAGCACAATTCAGCAGGAACAGTCCCTAAGTTTGCTCATAGTCTGTACAGAGAGATCCCATAAAACTATGGCACATAGGTATTCCCTGTACTAAGCACAATTCAGCAGGAACAGCCCCCTAAGTTTGCTCATAGTCTGTACAGAGAGATCCCATAAAACTATGGCAGCATAGGTATTCCCTGTACTAAGCACAATTCAGCAGGAACAGTCCCTAAGTTTGCTCATAGTCTGTACAGAGAGATCCCATAAAACTATGGCAGCATAGGTATTCCCTGTACTAAGCACAATTCAGCAGGAACAGCCCCCTAAGTTTGCTCATAGTCTGTACAGAGAGATCCCATAAAACTATGGCACATAGGTATTCCCTGTACTAAGCACAATTCAGCAGGAACAGCCCCCTAAGTTTGCTCATAGTCTGTACAGAGAGATCCCATAAAACTATGGCAGCATAGGTATTCCCTGTACTAAGCACAATTCAGCAGGAACAGTCCCTAAGTTTGCTCATAGTCTGTACAGAGAGATCCCATAAAACTATGGCAGCATAGGTATTCCCTGTACTAAGCACAATTCAGCAGGAACAGCCCCCTAAGTTTGCTCATAGTCTGTACAGAGAGATCCCATAAAACTATGGTACATAGGTATTCCCTGTACTAAGCACAATTCAGCAGGAACAGTCCCTAAGTTTGTTCATAGTCTGTACAGAGAGATCCCATAAAACTATGGCAACATAGGTATTCCCTGTACTAAGCACAATTCAGCAGGAACAGTCCCCAAGTTTGCTCATAGTATTAGCTCATAGCTCATCGCATAGGTATTCCCTGTACTAAGCACAATTCAGCAGGAACAGTCCCTAAGTTTGCTCATAGTCTGTACAGAGAGATCCCATAAAACTATGGCAGCATAGGTATTCCTCTGTACTAAGCACAATTCAGCGGGAACAGCCCCCAAGTTTGCTCATAGTATTAGCTCATAGCTCATCGAATAGGTATTCCCTGTACTAAGCACAATTCAGCAGGAACAGTCCCTAAGTTTGCTCATAGTCTGTACAGAGAGATCCCATAAAACTATGGCAGCATAGGTATTCCCTGTACTAAGCACAATTCAGCAGGAACAGTCCCCTAAGTTTACTCATAGTCTGTACAGAGAGATCCCATAAAACTATGGTACATAGGTATTCCCTGTACTAAGCACAATTCAGCAGGAACAGTCCCTAAGTTTGCTCATAGTCTGTACAGAGAGATCCCATAAAACTATGGCAGCATAGGTATTCCCTGTACTAAGCACAATTCAGCAGGAACAGTCCCTAAATTTGCTCATAGTCTGTACAGAGAGATCCCATAAAACTATGGCAGCATAGGTATTCCCTGTACTAAGCACAATTCAGCAGGAACAGTCCCTAAATTTGCTCATAGTCTGTACAGAGAGATCCCATAATACTATGTCACAATACAAGAGATATTCCCTGCACTAAGTCAATATACAGAAGACAATTCTGTGTACTGACAATACTACTTACTCCTCCACATTAGAAGAAAAGGTACAAAGTGAATTTGGCCCCACAGGGTTCTGGGGATTTTTCACACAATCCTTAGGGGCAAATCTTTTCTGGGATTGGTGCATATTTATAAAAATCTTGAATATATTGTAACTCTATGTATCCTATATCTTCACTGCTATTTAACCCTTTCCTTACACTTTATGGCTCTCCTCTTCCTACTGTTATTGTAAATTAGGCATCTCCCTACCTTCACCGTAATTAACTCTCTCCTCTCCCTGACTTTATTGTAATTAACCCATTTGTCTCTGGTGTAACTGTAGTTCTTACTGAAATACCTTCATCTCCCCAGACTTACTGCCATTTAACCCTCTCTCACCCCTTTTCTTATTGCCAGCTTTCCCCCAATTGCAATTTAAACCCAATATAATCTTTAGTGTAATTTTAGGCCCATACTTATTGATTTTTAAATCACACTCTCTCTCTCTATTCTTGCTGTATTTTAATCCTTTTATCTACATGTATTGTTATTTAACCCCAGAAAACCCATATCCCTTTTTAACCCTCTACCAATTTGTATTGTAATTTAACCCTCTCCTCTCCCTATGTATAATGTAATATAGTTTTTCCTTTCCTGTTCATTATCATAATGATATAACTTCTGCCTCTTCTCTTATTATGCATTAACCCTCTCCTTTCAGTATTCTTTCTGCACATAAACTCCCTCACTGAACCTGAATCCCTCTTTCACTTCGAGAGTGTTAACCCTTTCTTGGGCCGATCCATGTTGTCTCCATTACCTGGCTTTACTATAGTCAGTTCCCCTCTCCATCCTGTATTTTAACCCCATCTGCTCCCTATTTTACTGTATATTAACCCTTTAAACTTTGTTTCACTCTCTACTTTCTAGAATTCAGGCATCTCCCCACATTATAAAATGTTCTACTATCCCAAACCTTTCCCCCCCTTTCCCTGTTCATATATTAACCCCATCTCTCCCAGCTGATATTGGCTGTAGCTGAACTATAGGAAGAAATAAATCATCCCAGAAGTGCTGGAAAGTTTAGGAAAGTGTCGGCTTCCGATTGCTTTACATTTGTACAAAGCGCAGGACTGACCTTCTGGTAAAACGCAGGGGGAAGTGGTCCTGTCATTTCTGACATTAGGGACCTTTGCAGCCGCTATTTGTTCACACTTTGCCATAAAGCGCTGATCTTTCAAGAAATGATAGTTATTATTTTAATTGTAAGATATTTCAGTGCGACGCAGGGCGGAGGTTTGTCAGCAAAGAGAGACGCCGCAGTTTGTGCCCCTGAAAGCTGCAAATCTTCTGTAAATAACAGGAAAATGACATTTGTGCCGTTCCCCGAGGCAACACCTGTACTGCCACTAACTGGCGGATGTTTAACCCTGCGCAGCCCGGGAGCTTTGCATTTCTGCCTGTGTCATCTGAAAAAAAGTGGTTAATTAGTGATTTATTGTTTTGTAAAACCTATACATAATGTATTAATGGTCTCAGCCAGTGGGAGATAATATGTACAGTTTAGTCAGTTTTAATATTAACTTGTATTTTTCTTTCTTTTCTCTGAAGTATGTGTCAAAATGCTCTGTTATACAGATAGCTAGAATCTCAGCTGCCATAAAGCAGGACAGGACTGCTGCTTACAATGGGGATCAGATAGGATCTGTGCAGCCACTGGGACAGAATGTTCTGTTATACAGATAGCTAGAATCTCAGCTGCCATAAAGCAGGACAGGACTGCTGCTTACAATGGGGATCAGATAGGATCTGTGCAGCCACTGGGACAGAATGTTCTGTTATACAGATAGCTAGAATCTCAGCTGCCATAAAGCAGGACAGGACTGCTGCTTACAATGGGGATCAGATAGGATCTGTGCAGCCACTGGGACAGAATGTTCTGTTATACAGATAGCTAGAATCTCAGCTGCCATAAAGCAGGACAGGACTGCTGCTTACAATGGGGATCAGATAGGATCTGTGCAGCCACTGGGACAGAATGTTCTGTTATACAGATAGCTAGAATCTCAGCTGCCATAAAGCAGGACAGGACTGCTGCTTACAATGGGGATCCGAGGGGATCAGATCAGAATTGATTACATTAGTACTCAAGGCCAAAAAAAACAATGGTTATAAAGTTATTTGTAAATGTAAATATTATTAAAAGCAGTAGAGCCAGTTCTCCCCAGGACCGTTAATCAGGTTTATTTTTTAATCCTTAATCAATGGAGCAGCAGTCACATATCCACGTTTCACCAAATCAAGCAGAAGTAATGCCCAAAATTTATATTTTTAAGGAGAAAACTGGCAGAAACAAATGTTACGGGGGATGAGTTTTATTATCTCTCTAATGAATTGTCCCCAGAAGTTGAATTGTTTGGATCAAATGGATATTTTCCCCTAATTATGGGGCATTCATTTAATGTTTATACAGAAAACTGTTAATGGAAGGAAAACGTCATTATTTGCAGCAGAAACGCCTGTCCCACGAATTCCCCAATTGACAGAATTATTGCCCTTCCCCATCAGCCAAGAGCAGTATATTTTATGATGTCATCAGCGATGTCATGGGTAATGTCACTGGCTGCCTCTTATTTAAACAGTTACAGATGAAGCCACTTGGATTTGTAAGATAAATGCGTCATGACTCAGGGTTAATTGAAGAAACTGCGTTATCTAAAGTCATCTTAACTCATTTAATGCATTTAACCTTTTCATTAGCATACCAAAGCACCATTGTGAACAATGGTGAATGCTTTAATTAGATGGGATGTTGTGACGCAGTTTTCTGTGTTAAATGAGATAAATGGGATATCTGTGTTTAGTTATTCTGTGTCAAACAGACAAACCAAAGTGGCTGCATCTGTATGTCATTTCCGACATCATTAGTAATGTTGGGCGTGATGTCATCATACCATTTCCTGTGGTTTCAGGCTTTTAACAAAAATATCAATCACGTTAAACTGAAACTCCACCTGAATGAAAGAAAATATTATTCTGCACAACTGTCTGTCACTGTGTCTGACCCTCTCTCTTCTCTGCACTGCTGCTTCTGACTCCTGATACAACTTCCCAATATCCATTCATTCCTCATTCTCACTGGGTTTATAGTTCTGTGTAACTGTCATTGTGTCTGTCCCTTTCTCTGCACTGCTGCTTCTGACTCCTGATACAACTTCCCAATATCCATTCATTCCTCATTCTCACTGGGTTTATAGTTCTGTGTAACTGTCATTGTGTCTGTCCCTTTCTCTGCACTGCTGCTTCTGACTCCTGATACAACTTCCCAATATCCATTCATTCCTCATTCTCACTGGGTTTATAGTTCTGTGTAACTGTCATTGTGTCTGTCCCTTTCTCTGCACTGCTGCTTCTGACTCCTGATACAACTTCCCAATATCCATTTCATTCCTCATTCTCACTGGGTTTATAGTTCTGTGTAACTGTCATTGTGTCTGTCCCTTTCTCTTCTCTGCACTGCTGCTTCTGACTCCTGATACAACTTCCCAATATCCATTCATTCCTCATTCTCACTGGGTTTATAGTTCTGTGTAACTGTCATTGTGTCTGTCCCTTTCTCTTCTCTGCACTGCTGCTTCTGACTCCTGATACAACTTCCCAATATCCATTCATTCCTCATTCTCACTGGGTTTATAGTTCTGTGTAACTGTCATTGTGTCTGTCCCTTCTCTCTGCACTGCTGCTTCTGACTCCTGATACAACTTCCCAATATCCATTCATTCCTCATTCTCACTGGGTTTATAGTTCTGTGTAACTGTCATTGTGTCTGTCCCCTTTCTCTGCACTGCTGCCTCTGACTCCTGATACAACTTCCCAATATCCATTCATTCCTCATTCTCACTGGGTTTATAGTTCTGTGTAACTGTCATTGTGTCTGTCCCTTTCTCTGCACTGCTGCTTCTGACTCCTGATACAACTTCCCAATATCCATTCATTCCTCATTCTCACTGGGTTTATAGTTCTGTGTAACTGTCATTGTGTCTGTCCCTTTCTTCTCTGCACTGCTGCTTCTGACTCCTGATACAACTTCCCAATATCCATTCATTCCTCATTCTCACTGGGTTTATAGTTCTGTGTAACTGTCATTGTGTCTGTCCCTTCTCTCTCTGCACTGCTGCTTCTGACTCCTGATACAACTTCCCAATATCCATTCATTCGCTCATTCTCACTGGGTTTATAGTTCTGTGTAACTGTCATTGTGTCTGTCCCTTTCTCTGCACTGCTGCTTCTGACTCCTGATACAACTTCCCAATATCCATTCATTCCTCATTCGCAACTGGGTTTATAGTTCTGTGTAACTGTCATTGTGTCTGTCCCTTTCTCTTCTCTGCACTGCTGCTTCTGACTCCTGATACAACTTCCAATATCCATTCATTCCTCATTCTCACTGGGTTTATAGTTCTGTGTAACTGTCTTTGTCTGTCCCTTTCTCTGCACTGCTGCTCTTCTGACTCCTGATACAACTTCCCAATATCCATTCATTCCTCATTCTCACTGGGTTTATAGTTCTGTGTAAACTGTCATTGTGTCTGTCCCTTTCTCTGCACTGCTGCTTCTGACTCCTGATACAACTTCCCAATATCCATTCATTCCTCAGCTCACTGGTTTATAGTTCTGTGTGTAACTGTCATTTTGTCTGTCCCTTCTCTCTCTGCACTGCTGCTTCTGACTCCTGATACAACTTCCCAATATCCATTCATTCCTCATTCTCACTGGGTTTTATAGTTCTGTGTAACTGTCATTGTGTCTGTATTGTACTGAGTCAGATGTCGCTGTGCAGATAAAGTCACAGTCACACACTGGCAGGAGAACTAACTGTCAGGCACAAGTGCCCTTGGAGACAGAGGTAAGTGATAACAAGTGATTGACATTAACCCTTTGCTGTGACCCAGACGCTGATGTTAGTGGAAAGAAGAAGTCAATGTTCCCACCCCCGTCCCTATTACTTCATAAATCACATCATGATTTCAGCTTTAACACCCAGATTTGCTGGAGGGCTTTACAATGAATTTATTCATAACAGCACATGGAAGAATTAATTACCCCCCTCCCCTGTTATCGCTGCTCCCGGGTGCACCCACCTACTTAGCAGAAGCAGAATGATGGTTTAACTCTTGGGTTACTGGGGGAGCTCGCACATTATTCCAGTTGGGGCAGGAGTGATGTTAGTGAGTATGTAGCGTAGGTTTTATGCTGATGGATCAGAGGTTCTTACACTAGGGGTCACGCTTGCAGTCACAACAGTATTGGATTGCAAGCCTTTGCGCATGAGATGCTCCGTTTACTGGTCTCTCCATGGAGCAGAACAACTGTCTGTCTGTCTGACCTTGTGTGTCAGGACAATAATCTAGAGTGGAAAGTAAGGGGCCCAAGCCCTGTAGTATCAGCTTCTGTGACAAATCTCACTTTCTGCTATAGGTTTGATCATTTCCCACGAGCCCTAAGCTTCACAGCAGCGGCCCAGAACGCACTGAGCATGTGCAGTGTCACTGACCCACAAACGATGGTCTAACAAGATCAGCAGATGGGGAGCTGTGGGAGTCTATATGAGTATAGGAGAGTATGTGGAAGTGGGCAGGGCTAGTACTAAATTGTAGCCAATCAGAGCATTAGAACAATGACTGGCTAAACTCACCCAGAGCCAATCACAGCATTGAAATAGTCTCAGTAAATTGTAGCCAATCAGAGCATTAGAACAATGACTGGCTAAACTCACCCAGAGCCAATCACAGCATTGAAATAGTCTCAGTAAATTGTAGCCAATCAGAGCATTAGAACAATGACTGGCTAAACTCACCCAGAGCCAATCACAGCATTGAAATAGTCTCAGGACTCCAACAGTGTCTAAAGGGGTGGTTCACCTTTAAGTTCGCTTTTAGTATGTTATAGAATAGCCAATTCTAAGCAACTTTTCAAATGGTCTTCAATATATATATATTTTTTTTACAGTTTTATAGTTTTTGAATGATTTGCCTTTTTCTCCTGACTCTTTCCAGCTTTCCAATGGAGGGTCGCCGACCCCATCTAAAAAACAAATGCTCTGTAAGGCTACAAATATATCGTTATTGCCACTTTTTATTCCTCATCTTTCTATTCAGGCCTCTCCTCTTCACATTCCAGTGTCTCTCATTGGACCCTAGTAGCCAGATTGAGGAAACTGCCAACTGGAGAGCTGCTGAATAAAAAGCTGAATAACTCAAAAACCAGAAATAATAAAAAATGAAAACCAATTGGAAATTGTCTTGGAATATCCCTCTCTAAATAATACTAACAGTTCATTTAAAGGTGAACAGCCCCTTTAACATTAGAACATTCACAGGAATAGACGATACTATAACCAATCAGAGGGATGTCCACAGAGTTAGACAGACTTCTAGCCAATCAGAGCATTAGAATGTTTCTAGGCACCTACAATTCTCAATCCCCAGCCAGTCTGAGGAGCTCTAACTCTTGGGTTTATCCCCCATCTTTTTCAGTCAATATAAAGTTTTCCTCCCACCCCTTATTTGCATATGCAAATTAGGATTCGGTTCGGTATTTGGACAAATCTTTCACGAAGGATTCAGGCGTTCAGCCGAATTCAAAATATTGGATTCCTTGCATCCCTAATATACACACACAATTACATACACAAAGTGATGGGTGATTTAATTCGGCAGTTGCGAATTCGCAGCGAATTTTGGTGGTTCTCAACTGACGAATAAATTTGAGAATTTTTCCGCAAAAATTCGCTGGCGACAGGATCGACGCCGGCAACAATTTTGGCACTGGCGATGATTAACGAACGCCCATTGACTTTAATGGGCACCGGCGTTTCGGGAATTTTTCGCCAGTGTCGCTGGAAATTCACGAAATTCGTGGCAAAGCGAAACAGGACAAATTCACCCATCACTACACACACCCAGTATACACACACCCAGTATACACACACAATTACACCCACCCAGTATACACACACAATTACACGCACCCAGTATACACACACCCAGTATACACACACCCAGTATACACACATCCAGTATACACACACCCAGTATACACACACCCAGTATACACACACCCAGTATACACACACAATTACACCCACCCAGTATACACACACCCAGTATACACACAAAATTACACCCACCCAGTATACACACACCCAGTATACACACACCCAGTATACACACACCCAGTATACACACACAATTACACCCACCCAGTATACACACACCCAGTATACACACACCCAGTATACACACACAATTACACCCACCCAGTATACACACACAATTACACCCACCCAGTATACACACACAATTACACGCACCCAGTATACACACACCCAGTATACACACACCCAGTATACACACACCCAGTATACACACACCCAGTATACACACACCCAGTATACACACACCCAGTATACACACACAATTACACCCACCCAGTATACACACACCCAGTATACACACACCCAGTATACACACACAATTACACCCACCCAGTATACACACACCCAGTATACACACACCCAGTATACACACACCCAGTATACACCACATTACACCCACCCATTACACCCACCCAGTATACACACAATTACACCACCCAGTATCACACACCCAGTACACACATTACACCCACCAGTATACACACAACCCCCATGTATACACATTTCTACCCCAGTATACACACACCCAGTATACACACACCCAGTATACACACACCCAGTATACACACACCCAGTATACACACACAATTACACTAGGGATGCACCGAATCCAGGATTCGGTTCGGGATTCGGCCAGGATTTCGGCCTTTTTCAGCAGGATTTGGATTCGGCCGAATCCTTCTGTCCAGCCGAACCAAATCCGAATCCTAATTTGCATATGCAAATTAGGGGCGGGGAGGGAAATTGCGTGACTTTTTGTCAGAAAACAAGGAAGTAAAAAATGTTTTCCCCTTCTCACCCCTAATTGCATATGCAAATTAGGGTTCGGATTCGGTTCGGTATTCGGCCGAATCCTTGGTGAAGAATTCGGGGGTTCGGCCGAATCCAAAAAAGTGGATTGAGTGCATCCTTAAATTACACACATCACGGTTGTTTTCCAATGACAAAAGCCCGGTTTCGGTTGCTCTGAGTGTTTTTCTTGGAGCAGCTCTTGGTCATGTCGTCATTTATGTTTCACTTTCCAGCCAATTAAATCCATAACTTTCAGCTATGGGGAACCAACGGTGCAACCCCGGCCAACAAAGCCAGTGCATGTGATCCCCGCAAATATGCCGTAAATCGAAACGCGCCCCCAGGGAAGAGTGAAACAAAGGGGAAACAGCCGCCGCTCGTTGTGTTGCTTTATTGCCTCATTTGACGCTAAAAAATCCTGGTTTGGGCTTTTTCTGGGGGGAGGGGTTTGTCAGGTAATTTATCGATTGTGGAGGAAATATTTTGACAATCGGTCTGTAAATTGTCAGCTTGTTCCGGCCCAAGACCTAATTGGCTCCAGAGACAGTTCAGTCGAAAAACTGCCTGAAACCCTTGAATTTGGGACGGGCTGCCCAACCGCCAATGTCTCGGCACAATTACAGGGAAACCTTCACGCAGCCGCCGGAACTAAATTCCTATAATTTGATTTTTCCATTCGGAACAACGTCCTTCAAGGTGACTTGGCCGGGATTCGGCATCCGCCAATCAGAATGAGATTAATGTTGACACTTATCAGCAGTCGGAAATAACGGCGCCCCCTTTAATATTAATTATTGCTCCTGACAAACAGGTCAATTTGCAGATGATTAAGAAGTTAACCCCTTGGGCACCAAGCTGCTAGCGGGTAGGAAATGGCCCCCCAGTTGAGCTAAAAACAAAAGAAGATGGGGGGCCATTAGGGGCATCTACACTGACATACAGAACCCCAAAACCTAATGTACAGCAGCATTTTTATCTTAATTCTTTTACTTCTTCTTTAATTGTAACCCACATTAACTCCTACAATGCCAATGCCTAACAAGTGCTGACACCCTTCAGTGCTCACAAGACTGAATACAGGTAGAAGACCTGTTATCCAGAATACTTGGAGTTTTCCAGATAATGGATCCCATCCATGTAATAGATTTCTACTGACACCCACACGGCCACATTAGGAGACCCATCCATTGAAATGACATAAAACCAATTCCCAAGGAATAAAATATCGGATTGGGATGTGGGAATATAAGTGCCACAAACCCCATATCAATATCACCCCCCCCCCACCAGGGAGTCATTATTCCGAGCTTTTAATTCTTCCTTCTATTTGGAAATGTTCTGCCATATTTCTTAATTGATACTGACATTCAGCCCATAATCCCAGGAGCTTCCCCAGAGCAGCGAAATAAACAGGAGATTTTATTCCGACACTGATGCGCCAGCCGAATACATTTCCCACCAAGCGGCAGAAATTTCCCTTACGGCACCAACTGGGACCAATAAAATGAAACTAATATTGTTATAAGGAAATATAACGTTCACTGTAACAACTGTCCCCTGCTCGGTCTATCAATATATCTAGAGTTTTCACATGTTGTACCAGGTGAGCCATTGAAAAAAATGCAGAACATTGAAAGTTTGGTGATAACTTTTGTTGGCAAACTGAATAAGTAAAGGTATCACCAAACTTTACATTTTCTGCTAACGATATATCTGTCTGTCTATCCTTTGAAATGATCTTTGCCAGGAGCATCTTTGGGGCCCTTCTTACTATCAGGGAGACCTTAGAACAGGGACCCCCAACCTTTTGAGCCTGTGAGCAACATTCAGAAGTAGAAGGAGTTGGGGAGCAACACTAGCATGAAAAATGTTCTTGGGGTGCCAAATAAGGGCTGTGAATGGCCATTTAGTAGCCCCTATGTGGATTGGCAGCCTACATTGAGACTCTGTTTGGCAGTGCACCTGGTTTCTATACAACAAAAACTTGTTTCCAAGCCTAAAATTCAAAAATAAGCTCCTGCTTTGAGGCCACTGGGAGCAACATCCAAGGGGTTGGAGAGCAACATGTTACTCACGAGCTACTGGTTGGGGATCACTGGCTTAGAAGCAAGGGCTGCTACATTGTCTCTTTGGATCAGGCCAAGGCTTTTGACCGGTTGAATCATCAGTACCTGTGGTCTACTTTGGCAAAGTATGGCAAATTTATCCAATGGCTGGCAGTTTTGTATGAAGGGGCCGTAAGCTTCCCACTTGTTAATGGTTGGAGGGGGATGATTTCAATGTGGAGTCTGGAGTGTGACAGGGTTGCCCCTTGAGCCCACTCTTGTACGTATTCGCCCTAGACCCATTCCTGCGCAGTCTGGAGAGCTGTGGCTTGAGGGGGTATATCGGTCCCCAGATCCTGCACCCCTGGTAACATTGTGAGGGCAACTCTGGCTCAGTTGAGTTTCCAGAAGGAAATTGAGATAAGAAGGTCTTTGGCTAATGGAAAGCGATGGCGATGGCTGCACCTTCCTCCTTCGTAAACTTGTCATCTTGTTATATCTATTTACTCCATTTTTCCATACTGGCATGTCTAGGGTTAATGCAGTACTCTGAATCCATTATCTGCATTTATCTTACTGGCATGTCTGGGGTTAATGCAATAATCTGACTCTACTTTCGTTAGTGATTTTTAGCTACAGGCCCAGCTCATTATATCTAATAGTAGTGCCAAAGATTGGGATAATATTCAAGTAGGTGTGGCCTTGTAAGTTTTTTGCTCCGTACTACAGATGCATTTAGGGGTCCCCAAGATTAATATTTCTCTTAAACTAAATACTTAAAACTGGGGGCCCAAATGAAGCCCGGGAGTCAACAGAAACAAATATATATCAGTGTAATCTCTCCATTCAGAACCCCCGACTATGGGTCGAGCCTCCTATATCCAACCTCTTATTTGAGTTTTTACCTCTTGTCTTTAACATATCAAAGGGGATTTCTCTCAAATAGGGACACGTGTCACGGCTGAGCTCCAGCAAGAGCCAATAAAGAAAATATGGATTTTATACATTAATTTCTCCGTAATCATCTATAATTCACTGGATCTCATGGATGGTTTTAAATAGCTGTGGCTGAAACTCACGGCTGGAAGAGAGAATTGCCCTATAGGAGCCGGCATAGGCCGTAATGACCTGGAGTAGCTAATTAAATATACATTATACACAGTAAATATTGTATTGCTTTACATTCATCTGCATTGCATTAACATTGCTTTAAAATATACAAAAATGTAAATTAATCCCCCTGGTGCTGCCAGAACCTTCTCAGATTCTGCCTGTGATAAAGGTGTTGTTCTTATGTCCAACGGTGCTGACACGGCCGGAACTCAAGTACAGACCCTTTCAACTTAATATCAATCTATGGTCTATAGGAGGTTATTAGCCCACTGTTACTATAGACACCATCTCTCCCTACTATACCTGCTATCCCACAGTCACACTCCCTTCCCAGAGACTATTATCCCACTGTTACTATAGACACCATCTCTCCCTACTATACCTGCTATCCCACAGTCACACTCCCTTCCCAGAAACTATTATCCACTGTTACTATAGACACCATCTCTCCCTACTATACCTGCTATCCCACAGTCACACTCCCTTCCCAGAAACTATTATCCACTGTTACTATAGGCACCATCTCTCCCTACTATACCTGCTATCCCACAGTCACACTCCCTTCCCAGAGACTATTATCCACTGTTACTATAGACACATCTCTCCCTACTATACCTGCTATCCCACAGTCACACTCCCTTCCCAAAGACTATTATCCACTGTTACTATAGGCACCATCTCTCCCTACTATACCTGCTATCCCACAGTTACACTCCCTTCCCAGAGACTATTATCCACTGTTACTATAGACACATCTCTCCCTACTATACCTGCTATCCCACAGTCACACTCCCTTCCCAGAGACTATTATCCACTGTTACTATAGGCACCATCTCTCCCTACTATACCTGCTATCCCACAGTCACACTCCCTTCCCAGAGACTATTATCCACTGTTACTATAGACACATCTCTCCCTACTATACCTGCTATCCCACAGTCACACTCCCTTCCCAAAGACTATTATCCACTGTTACTATAGGCACCATCTCTCCCTACTATAACCTGCTATCCACAGGTTACACTCCCTTCCCAGAGACTATTATCCACTGTTACTATAGACACATCTCTCCCTACTATACTCTGCTATCCCACAGTCACACTCCCTTTCCAGAGACTATTATCCACTGTTACTATAGACACATCTCTCCCTACTATACCTGCTATCCCACAGTCACACTCCCTTCCCAGAGACTATTATCCACTGTTACTATAGACACATCTCTCCCTACTATACCTGCTATCCCACAGTCACACTCCCTTCCCAGAGACTATTATCCACTGTTACTATAGACACATCTCTCCCTACTATAACCTGCTATCCCACAGTTTACACTCCCTTCCCAGAGACTATTATCCACTGGTTACTATAGGTACCATCTCTCCCTACTATACCTGTTATCCCACAGTCACACTCCCTTCCCAGAGACTATTATCCACTGTTACTATAGACACCATCTCTCCCTACTATACCTGCCAATCCCACAGTCACACTCCCTTCCCAGAGACTATTATCTACTGTTACTATAGACCACATCTCTCCCTACTATACCTGCTATCCCACAGTCACACTCCCTTCCCAGAGACTATTATCCACTGTTACTATAGACACATCTCTCCCTACTATACCTGCTATCCCACAGTCACACTCCCTTCCCAGAGACTATTATCCACTGTTACTATAGACACATCTCTCCCTACTATACCTGCTATCCCCACAGTCACACTCCCTTCCCAGAGACTATTATCCACTGTTACTATAGGCACCATCTCTCCCTACTATACCTGCTATCCCACAGTCACACTCCCTTCCCAGAGACTATTATCTACTGTTACTATAGACACATCTCTCCCTACTATACCTGCTATCCCACAGTCACACTCCCTTCCCAGAGACTATTATCCACTGTTACTATAGACACATCTCTCCCTACTATACCTGCTATCCCACAGTCACACTCCCTTCCCAGAGACTATTATCCACTGTTACTATAGACACATCTCTCCCTACTATACCTGCTATCCCACAGTTACACTCCCTTCCCAGAGACTATTATCCACTGTTACTATAGGTACCATCTCTCCCTACTATACCTGTTATCCCACAGTCACACTCCCTTCCCAGAGACTATTATCCACTGTTACTATAGACACCATCTCTCCCTACTATACCTGCTATCCCACAGTCACACTCCTTCCCAGAGACTATTATCTACTGTTACTATAGACACATCTCTCCCTACTATACCTGCTATCCACAGTCACACTCCCTTCCCAGAGACTATTATCCACTGTTACTATAGACACATCTCTCCCTACTATACCTGCTATCCCACAGTTCACACTCCCCTTCCCAGAGACTATTATCCACTGTTACTATAGGACACATCTCTCCCTACTATACCTGCTATCCCACAGTTACACTCCCCTTCCCAGAGAC
Source organism: Xenopus laevis (assembly GCF_017654675.1). Taxonomy (NCBI): domain Eukaryota; kingdom Metazoa; phylum Chordata; class Amphibia; order Anura; family Pipidae; genus Xenopus; species Xenopus laevis. The sequence continues at coordinate 1,541,983 of NC_054377.1, forward strand.
TATTATCCACTGTTACTATAGATACCATCTCTCCCTACTATACCTGTTATCCCACAGTTCACACTCCCTTCCCAGAGACTATTATCTACTGTTACTTATAGACACATCTCTCCCTACTATACCTGCTATCCCACAGTCACACTCCCTTCCCAGAGACTATTATCCACTGTTACTATAGACACATCTCTCCCCTACTATACCTGCTATCCCACAGTTACACTCCACTTCCCAGAGACTATTATCCACTGTTACTATAGGTACCATCTCTCCCTACTATACCTGTTATCCCACAGTCACACTCCCTTCCCAGAGACTATTATCCACTGTTACTATAGACACCATCTCTCCCTACTATACCTGCTATCCCACAGTCACACTCCCTTCCCAGAGACTATTATCCACTGTTACTATAGACACATCTCTCCCTACTATACCTGCTATCCCACAGTCACACTCCCTTCCCAGAGACTATTATCCACTGTTACTATAGACACATCTCTCCCTACTATACCTGTTATCCCACAGTCACACTCCCTTCCCAGAGACTATTATCCACTGTTACTATAGACACATCTCTCCCTACTATACCTGTTATCCCACAGTCACACTCCCTTCCCAGAGACTATTATCCACTGTTACTATAGGCATTATCCCAACTGTTAATGTAGGTGCAACTATGGTGCCTTCACAATGAATATCATAATTAGTAATTCATTACCCCATACTAATCCTAGAACCCCTTGGACTCCCCAAACAGAGCCGTGTTCACCCCCTTATTTCTAGAGAATATAGTAGAAGGGAAGACTGGGTGCTGGAAGGTTTATCAAGCAGAGGAAAGATATAAAAGCAGAAGACGGAGCCTGTAAGTTTCTAAGTGTGTTGTTCCAATCAACAGTATAAAGTTACTGGGAGGCAAAGAAGCCCATAGAATCCCCACTGAGTGCAAACATCTGTCTGATGAGGGAGACACATATTAGGATGAAATTAAGTAGAAATGAGTGGAATGATGGATGACAGCGGGCAGATGTCCCGGCTCCAGTGTGATAATGTTGTTCGGGGGCGAGTGGAATGAATTCAATACATTACAAAGATACAAAATGTGCCACTTTGGGTAATTGTTCTTAAAAAGGGAAAAGGGAGAAGATGTGGAACATAAACAGAGCGCAAGGCTCGGGGCCTTTTCCATTCAATATTCGTCTTCAATCATCGGCGAATGATTTTATTTGGTATAATGTAAGTCTATTATCACCTCTTTTAACTCTTCTTTCCTTTGGCGTTACTGGATGGAACATTAAAAGAATTTCTGTCTCCTTTCCAGTTAAATTAGCTCTTCCGCTACTGAGGGAAAGAAATCCGCTCTACAACCCCGACGCTTTGCCGTCCTCGCAGCAAATTGGATTGATTTGTCCGCGTCTACAATTTCCCTACGATTTGCCAAGTGCACCTGCATCGCGGGGAGAGGCCCCCCCCCCCTGAAAAATAGCACCAGAAAATAATTTCTACACGTTTATATATATATATATATTATTTTAAGTGAAACGACGGCTGCTTAATTCGTAGATTACTTAACGGTATATAGCAATGTAAAAGGAGGATAAAACCGCATGTCGCAGACGTTAAATTGCAATAAAACAAAGTTTCTCTGCTCTCACAGGGCAATTAAAGCTCATTAAGTCGAAATAAATATGGGTCATGGCTGAATATAAAGGGAGACTTTGGAGAATGATGAATCTGCCTTTAATGAATGGCATCAAACTGCGCAACGACTGCGGCGATTTTAACACAACTGCAGTGGCCCCATTGAGTGTCACATAGGAAGCCAATGGCGAGGGGCCTGTTGGGGTCCACTTGATCTGAATGATATTGGGGAACGGCATGGATTAAAGAGAAACCCAGACATATAAATTCTTGAATTCCATGATGGCTGCCTCTGTAGAATTAAAGGGAAAATAAACCCAAACTGTATCATGAAAGTCTATTATCCAAGGTGCCCTAATGTCGTATCAGTTCACAGATGCCGATAATGGGGACTAGGGTAAAGCTCTGTAATTCCAGAAAAGACTGATATGTGGGGAACACTTACTGTATAGAAGGCAGATACTATAGATAGCTTCAGCCAACACACAAACAGATTATATAGAGTAACATAACTCAAACAAATACAGGGAATATAAATAGAATAAGCTCAGGTGCACTGCTGTCTGGAATGATGTGAAAGTAGAGCATTAATTTTGGGGCCGTCATTAAAAGGGCTTCAGGGCACAACAGATGTCTCTGCAATTACATTTGTATATTAAAAAAACAAATGTGTAACCTATGGTCCTTAAACATTTGCTTTGCTACAACTCCCTGCACCTTCTGACAGCCCAAACGATGACATAAAAAGTGAAGGGAAACATATTTGACACCACTGATATATAGTGAATAAAGTACCCCCTCTTGTAAAATATAAGGATATTATAAGTTACCGGGGAGTTTCATGATCATATAAAAGTACGAGGCTGAAGGCCGAGTGTTTTTATACAGGTCATGGAACTCCGAGGTAACTTCTAATATCCTCATATTTTACAACTGGGGGTACTTTATTTATTATAATACACAAATTTTAGTGAGTCATGTGACAGAAATGACATCACTACTCACCGTTTATAACTGATGACATCACTACTCATCGTTTATAAGGATATAATTTACAGGATATTCATGGCTTTTGTGTATTATATAGTGAATAAAGTACCCCCTCTTGTAAAATATAAGGATATTATAAGTTACCGAGGAGTTTCATGACCATATAAAAGTACGAGGCCGAAGGCCGAGTGTTTTTATACAGGTCATGGAACTCCGAGGTAACTTCTAATATCCTCATATTTTACAACTGGGGGTACTTTATTTATTATAATACACAAATTTCAGTGCGTCATGTGACTGAAATGACATCAGAACTCACCGTTTATAACTGATGACATCAGAACTCACCGTTTATAAGGATATAATTTACAAGATATTCATGGCTTTTGTGTATTATAAAGTGTTATTTACCATCTCACCCTACTGCCTCCATCTTGCCTTACTACCTCCATCTTGTCCAACTGTCTCCATCTTGTTTTATTGTCTCCATCTTGCCCTACTGTCTCCCTCGTGTCCTACTGTCACCATCTTGTCCTACCATCTCCATCTTGCCCTAATCTCTCCATCTTGACCTACTGTCACCATCTTGTCCTACTGTCTCCATCTTAACCTTCTGTCACCATCCTGATCTACTGTTTCCATCTTGTCCTCCTGTCTCCATCTTGCCCTACTGTCTCCATTGTGTCTGACTGTCTCCATCTTGTCCTAGTGTCTCCATCTTCCCTTACTGTCTCCATCTTGACCTACTGTCTCCATCTTGTCCTACTGTCTTCATCTTGCCCTATTGTCTTCATTGTGTCTGACTGTCTCCACCTTGTCCTACTGTCTCCTTCTTGATCTACTGTCTCCATCTTCCCTTACTGTCTCCATCTTGCCCTACTGTCTCTATCTTCCCTTACTGTCTCCATCTTGCCCTACTGTCTCTATCTTGTCCTACTGTCTCCATCTTGACCTACTGTCTCCATCTTGTCCTACTGTCTCTTGTCCTACTGTCTCCATCTTGTCCTACTGTCTCCATCTTCCCTTACTATCTCCATCTTGCCCTACTGTCTCTATCTTGTTCTACTGTCTCCATCTTGTCCTACTGTCTCCATCTTGTCCTACTGTCGCCATCATGTTCTACCTTCTCCATCTTGTCCTACTGTCTCCATCTTGTCCTACTGTCGCCATCATGTTCTACCTTCTCCATCTTGTCCTACTGTCTCCATCTTGTCCTACTGTCTCTTGTCCTACTGTCTCCATCTTGTCCTACTGTCTCCATCTTCCCTTACTGTCTCCATCTTGCCCTACTGTCTCTATCTTGTCCTACTGTCTCCATCTTGTCCTACTGTCTCCATCTTGTCCTACTGTCGCACCATCATGTTCTACCTTCTCCATCTTGTCCTACTCTCTTGATTGTGTCCTACAGGGTACCAGGAACAAGGTAACAGGAACAGAATCAGGATTAAGAACATGGACAGTAACAAGTTCACAGGAACCAAAGCAAATCAAGATCAGAAACATGACAAAAGGCTAGGATAAGGCAGGTTGACCGATGATTCAGCAATGGCAAGTTGGGGAATCTGCTTAAATAGCCCTTTAATGAGCTATTGCCCTCAGCTGGATAGGGGATGTGACTCAGGGAAGATTGACTTGGGGTAAGCGTCACAGTAGATATCAGGTCAGGATCAGGCGTCACACTGTCTTCTGTGGCTCAAGTGGGAGGAACAGTGGCAACAATACAACAGGTCCATGTTTCAAAACCAGGGAGTTCCTGACACCTACTGTCCTACAAGCAAAGGTTACAGAATAAAAATTGGATCACAGGGTGCTGCTCACAAGAGCTTACTATCATCATCTGGCTCCGTGGCCTTCACCTTGATTTACTGTCTTTCTTCTATTGTCACCATTTCTCCTACAACCGCCATATTTCCCTGGTACTTCCATCTTGTCCTACTATTCCCTATCCTGCCTTCCTACAACTGCTCCCCACAATGTACTGGGTCTCTGCACGTTCCTCCATATTTAAATTTCCCTGCAAAGATTGCTCAGTTTCAAATGAATAAATTAACTCACTGCACACGCAGCTTTGCATTGCACTGAACAAGAAACCTTTTTATAGTACAGCAAGAAGAATGAGACACCTACTTTAATGTTGCCGAATCAGTCACCTGTGGTCGGTCTGATTATTGCAGAATTTAATTGAGTGTAACTAAAAGTGAAATGTTCTTCCCTATCAGAGAAAGGGATCCTCTATTTCCAGCAACGCTGTTTAGCTGTTTACTTCTAATTTCCTAACAGAAGGGAAGCGTAAGATCATCCCGCTGGAAATAATTCAGAATAATCTCACTCCATTACTTTTCATGAAATAGAGACGGTGCACTTTTCTTTAGAGCACAAAAAAAATACATTTAAATAAAAGGTTTAGGAAAGAAACATGAAGGCAGTGAGTGGAAAATAAGAACGAAAAGTGCCCAAAAGAAAGATCTTCATTCCATCTTTTGGACTTGTTTTAGGGCTCATTCACAAAGCACATTTACTATTGCATTACATTTACTATTACATTGCAGAGAGGCAGAATTTACTCCAGTGGGGGTTCCAGGAATCTCATTACTTTCCCCATCAAGTATGCTTTAATGTCCAGCCTCTGCAAGGGGAGAGAAGAGGGAGGATGGGGGAGAGTAAGGCCAAACAGTTGGGGGAGAAAAGGAAAGGAGAGGGGATGAGAGACAGAAGGAGAGAAGGGAAAGGGGGTTAGGGAGTAGAGAGACAAATGGGGGAGAGGAGAAATATAGAAGGGGAGAGAAGAGGGAGGATGGGGGAGAGTAAGGCCAAACAGTTGGGGGAGAAAAGGAAAGGAGAGGGGATGAGAGACAGAAGGAGAGAAGGGAAAGGGGGGTTAGGGAGTAGAGAGACAAATGGGGGAGAGGAGAAATATAGAAGGGGAGAGAAGAGGGGGGATGGGGGAGAGTAAGGCCAAACAGTTGGGAGAGAAATGGAAAGGAGAGGGGATGAGAGACAGAAGGAGAGAAGGGAAAGGGGGGTTAGGGAGTAGAGAGACAAATGGGGCAGAGGAGAAATATAGAAGGGGAGAGAAGAGGGAGGATGGGGGAGAGTAAGGCCAAACAATTGGGGGAGAAAAGGAAAGGAGAGGGAATGAGAGACAGAAGGAGAGAAGGGAAAGGGGGTTAGGGAGTAGAGAGACAAATGGAGGAGAGGCGAAATATAGAAGGGGAGAGAAGAGGGGGGATGGGGGAGAGTAAGGCCAAACAGTCAAACAGTTGGGGGAGAAAAGGAAAGTAGAGGGGATGAGAGACAAAAGGAGAGAAGGCAAAGGGGGTTAGGGAGTAGAGAGAGAAATGGGGGAGAGGAGAAATATAGAAGGGCAGAGAAGAGGGGGGATGGGGGAGAGTAAGGCCAAACAGTTGGGGGAGAAAAGGAAAGTAGAGGGGATGAGAGACCGAAGGGGAGAAGGGAAAGGGGGTTAGGGAGTAGAGAGACAAATGGGGGAGAGGAGAAATATAGAAGGGGAGAGAAGAGGGTGGATGGTGGAGAGTAAGGCCAAACAGTTGGGGAGAAAAGGAAAGGAGAGGGGATGAGAGACAGAAGGAGAGAAGGGAAAGGGGGTTAGGGAGTAGAGAGACAAATGGGGGAGAGGAGAGATATAGAAGGGGAGAGAAGAGGGAGGATGGGGGAGAGTAAGGTGAAACAGTTTGGGGGAGAAAAGGAAAGGAGAGGGGATGAGAGACAGAAGGAGAGAATGGAAAGGGGGTTAGGGAGTAGAGAGACAAATGGGGGAGAGGAGAAATATAGAAGGGGAGAGAAGAGGGAGGATGGGGGAGAGTAAGGCCAAACAGTTGGGGGAGAAAAGGAAAGGAGAGGGGATGAGAGACAGAAGGAGAGAAGGGAAAGGGGGTTAGGGAGTAGAGAGACAAATGGGGGAGAGGAGAAATATAGAAGGGGAGAGAAGAGGGAGGATGGGGGAGAGTAAGGCCAAACAGTTGGGGGAGAAAAGGAAAGGAGAGGGGATGAGAGACAGAAGGAGAGAAGGGAAAGGGGGTTAGGGAGTAGAGAGACAAATGGGGGAGAGGAGAAATATAGAAGGGGAGAGAAGAGGGAGGATGGGGGAGAGTAAGGCCAAACAGTTGGGGGAGAAAAGGAAAGGAGAGGGGATGAGAGACAGAAGGAGAGAAGGGAAAGGGGGTTAGGGAGTAGAGAGACAAATGGGGGAGAGGAGAAATATAGAAGGGGAGAGAAGAGGGAGGATGGGGGAGAGTAAGGTGAAACAGTTTGGGGGAGAAAAGGAAAGGAGAGGGGATGGTGCAGTGACCGTTAAGTAACAGGGGGATATTTGTTTGTGACACAATATTTGCCACTGATATACAGGCCTGTATTTGTGGAAAGGCCACCAAGGCCCCAGTGCTCCTGAGTCCTGACCTGATGGTGAGTGCATGTGAATGAATGAAGGAGAGGGAACAGGGGTGAGGAATGGCAGAGGGCCTAGGGGTGACCGCTTTGTAAATGCGGCCCTGCGTATATATATGTTGGGGTCTCCTCTGTCCCCCAGATTCTCCTCACATAGAATGAAACAGTTACAGTAAGAGGGGAGGAGAGAATAACAAACAGTCTGTATGTTGTGATTAACAAATCCATTGTGGGTCCCGGCAGGAATAATCCCACTGCTTCATGAAACAAAACAGAACTTTTTTTTGACTTGAATTTTACACTAAATGCAGCGCTTTTGGCACCTGTGGATTTCGGGGAGTAATAATGAATAAGTGGTAAATACATTGGGCCCAGCGAGTGTGTCTGTTCTAGGCAGTCTGGGCCCACGTGCTAATTAGCGTATAGTTATTTTATTGTTTTAACTTAATAGCCTGAAATGTAAGGGAAAAAAGGCGAGGTGCGGGTGGCACGGTGCCACGCTGTTTGTGGATGAGGGAGCGGTGCCAGAGAGTATTTCGGGTGCCAGCAGGTTGCAGGGGAGCAGCACAGAGAGTGAAAGATGTGATGGCAGCTCCTCATGCGACTCTGCGGCTCCGTTACTCGCAGCTAAATTACATTAATGTGACTTCATTGTTGAGTCCCAGTCCCTAATTACAGCCTGGAGATCTATTATTTGATTGCGCAGCACCGAGCGCATAATCTCTTGTAGCCTATTAATGTCACTTTGAGCACACACAGAGATTTGGGGCTTTGCCAAACAGAACTGCGCTATTTAGCGAGGGGCGACTCGTTACAATCTCATTATATCACCCCTCCGCTCTGGAACGGAGATTTATAGATTTATGCGCCTCCTAAACTCATTTACATGTCGCCGCTCTCATTAGAAAGGGGTCTTTGTCTTTTTCTCAGCCTGTCCCCGAGAGAGAGAAGTGTCTACGGCAACGCTATTTTATCCTCACGTGGCCCCAAATGTGGCCCCAAATGTGGCCTCTGTCACAGGTTAATGGCTCCAGGCAGTGGCAACTTAGCACCATTTACACCAAATCAATGGGGCAAATTCACTAAGCGCCGAACGCTAGCGTTACTTCGCTAGCGTTTGGCATTTTCGTTACTGCGCAAATTCACTAACGAACGCTGGCGTAGTTTCGCTAGTGTTACTTCGCACCCTTACGCCTGGCGAAGTTTCGCTAGTGACGTAACTACGCAAATTCACTAACTTGCGCAGTGTACTGAACGCTACCTTTTACGCTAGACTTCCTTCGCCACCTCAGACCTGGCGAAGCGCAATAGAGTAGATAGGGATTGTTTCAAAAAAAGTCAAAATTTTTTCTAAGTCCCAAAAAACGCTGGCGTGTTTTCTACATGATGGCTGATAGGCTGAAAAAGATTGAAAATATTTTGGGGCTCCCCTCCTTCCCCCCTACATTTCCTGACTCATGGCAACTTACCTAGACAGTGGGCACATGTGTAGGGCAAAATAAATATTTTATTTGATGATTTGAAGCTTTTCTAGGCATTTGTAGTGCTGATACGTATTCCTCCATTGAAATTTGAATTTGGCGCCGTATGCAAATTAGCCTTCGCTAGCGTAACTTCGCTTTACTTAGCGAATCAACGCTAGCACAACTTCGCAACCTTACGCTACCCCTGAGCGCAACTTCGGATTTTAGTGAATTTGCAGAGCGCTGGCAAAACTACGCCTGTCGAAGTGTGGCGAAGTGCAGCGAAGGTACGCCTGGCGCAACTACGAATCTTAGTGAATTTGCCCCAAAGTATAATGGTCTGAACAGGGGCGTAACTATAGAGGAAGCAGACCCTGTGGTTGCAGGGGGGCCCAGGAGTGTAGGGGGCCCAGTGAGACCCTAATTAATTAGCAATTTTAATATATCTTGGTAAAATAGGCCAACTTATAAATATTTTGGGGCCCTAAATTGAATTTGCTATGGGGCCCAGTAACAACTAGTTACGCCACTGGGTCTGAAACAATCCCAGTTCTACCCGGGACATTGTCACTGGCACTGCTGCACTGTCACATGCGACTGCTCAATTCTCTGCTCCAATTAAATACTAGGGGGCAAATTCACTAAAGGACGAAGCGCCTAACGCCAGCGTTAAATTCACTAACGGACGCTGGCGTAAATTCGCTAGTGTTACTTCGCACCCTTACGCCTGGCGAATTTGCGCAACGGACGTAACTACGCAAATTCACCGATGCGCAAATTTTTCAGAACGCTACCTTTTACGCCAGACTTCCTTCGCCACCTCAGACCAGGCGAAGCGCAATAGAGTAGATAGGGATTGCTTCAAAAAAAGTTAAACATTTTTCTAAGTCCCAAAAAACGCTGGCGTTTTTTCTTTTTTATGGGTGATAGGCTGAAAAAGATTGAAAATTTTTTTGGGGCTCCCCTCCTTCCCCCCTACATTTCCTGACTCATGGCACCTTAACTATACAGTGGGCACATGTGTAGGGCAAAATAAATATTTTATTTGCTGTTTTGAAGGTTTCCCAGGCTTGTGTAGTGATGCTACATATTCCTCCATTGTAACTTCAATTTGGCGCCATATGCAAATTAAGCGTAACTTCGCTTTGCTTGGGGAATTAACGCTAGTGAATTTGCGTAGCGCTGGCGAAAATACGCCTGGCGAAGTGCGGCGAAGTGGACGCTGGCGCAACTACGAATCTTAGTGAATTTGACCCTAGGACTATAGAGAGACGTTAATCCCCATTGTAAGCAGCAGTCCTGTCCTGCTTTATGGCAGCTGAGATTCTAGCTATCTGTATAACAGAACATTCTGTCCCAGTGGCTGCACAGATCCTATCTGATCCCCATTGTAAGCAGCAGTCCTGTCCTGCTTTATGGCAGCTGAGATTCTAGCTATCTGTATAACAGAACATTCTGTCCCAGTGGCTGCACAGATCCTATCTGATCCCCATTGTAAGCAGCAGTCCTGTCCTGCTTTATGGCAGCTGAGATTCAAGCTATCTGTATAACAGAACATTCTGTCCCAGTGGCTGCACAGATCCTATCTGATCCCCATTGTAAGCAGCAGTCCTGTCCTGCTTTATGGCAGCTGAGATTCTATCTGTATAACAGAACATTCTGTCCCAGTGGCTGCACAGATCCTATCTGATCCCCATTGTAAGCAGCAGTCCTGTCCTGCTTTATGGCAGCTGAGATTCTAGCTATCTGTATAACAGAACATTCTGTCCCAGTGGCTGCACAGATCCTATCTGATCCCCATTGTAAGCAGCAGTCCTGTCCTGCTTTATGGCAGCTGAGATTCTAGCTATCTGTATAACAGCGCATTCTGTCCCAGTGGCTGCACAGATCCTATCTGATCCCCATTGTAAGCAGCAGTCCTGTCCTGCTTTATGGCAGCTGAGATTCTAGCTATCTGTATAACAGAACATTCTGTCCCAGTGGCTGCACAGATCCTATCTGATCCCCATTGTAAGCAGCAGTCCTGTCCTGCTTTATGGCAGCTGAGATTCTAGCTATCTGTATAACAGAACATTCTGTCCCAGTGGCTGCACAGATCCTATCTGATCCCCATTGTAAGCAGCAGTCCTGTCCTGCTTTATGGCAGCTGAGAGTCTAGCAGCTCTTTGTAAGTAACGTATTGTTACATTTGGGGTTCATATAGTGAAATTGTGCTGGTCTCAGGGTGGGAAGATTCCATCAGACACACAAACAGTTACTGATTGAATTCTCACACACAGATAGAAATGACAGATGTCACATGGAACCAGCTTTGTCATCTGTCGCCGAGACCATAATAACCTGCTGAATTCTATTCGCACCTTCCCGATTTGTCATGGGAAGATTGACAACTTGTAACAGATCATTTCTTATTGACAGCATCATATTGGTGTGCGTTTGTGGCGATATTGGATGAGACGGCCTGCTGTTTCCTTGCCGTCATCAAAAGATCAGAGTTATTTTCCTTTATAAATCAGCGAATACAAAGTTCCGAGTCCTGTTTCCATACGTTTCTTTACAGAAGGTGATTTCCATGTTTTTCTGCTCCAAAATGGGGTCAAACGTCCAGAATTTAAATTATGAAAAGAATCAATCCCTAAGAACAGAGATATAAATGTGGCATAGTTGTATATATAGATATAGATGGGAGCAGATGGCACATTGGAAACAGGAGCCTCTTTCTGTCTATAAAGAAGGAGCTTAGGGACCTGCACCCTCCATCCTGCCACCCGAAAAATCCTCCTCATTAGCCCCTGGCACTGCCTTTGTAGCCACACACGAACATCTTCAGGTGGTATGGACTCATTCTTAAAGGGATACTGTCATGGGAAAAAAAAAATTCAAAATGAATCAGTTAATAGTGCTGCTCCAGTAGAATTCTGCACTAGATCTGGCATTAAAGGGCCAGTGTTATCACCTTTTCCCCACAGACAGACAGAAAGTTGAGTGGGATTTCAGGACAGTTGGGAGGCTGGAGAGGCAGTTGATCTGTGAGTGAGGTTGTTGCTCTCAGCCATTTATTTCCCAGGACACAGTATAAATCTTTTTATTCTCTTTGCCGTTTGCGTTTGTTTGTTAACTTGTTTCTCGTGTATTTGGGTCTGTGTGAGAAACGCCTGCGAGTGTCGCCTCAGGCCTGTGTGAGAGGCGCCAGTTATTTGTCTTCAGGGGCAGATCAGAAGAACAAGCTCACGAGGAGAAGCTGGAGCTGCAGAATCAAACGTCTGCTTTGTACCTCGGGAAACTATGGAATATATTGGGGTAATGTGATTTGCTGAGTGTGGGATCCTGGAATAAGCAGAGTATCCATGTATAGTGATGGGCCAATCTGTCCGATTGCGCTTTGCCGAAAAATTTGTGAAACCCCAAAAATATTTGGAAAACGGCGATAAATTCTCAGAACCCGTTGAAGTCAATGGGCATCAAAATGATTTTGACATTGACAATTTTTGATAATTTTGGACTCTTTTATCCAAATTAAAGTCAATGAGCGTCCGAATAATTTTGACGCATGACAAACTCGGAGTATCACTCATGTATTATAAGGGATAATGTACCCCCTACTGTAAATGATAAGGATATTAGAAGTCACTGAGGGGTTGTTCTGTGACCATATAAAGGCACAAGGCTGCAGGCTGAGTTATACAGGGAACTCTGAGTATCACTCATGTATTATAAGGGATAATGTACCCCCTACTGTAAATGATAAGGATATTAGAAGTCACTGAGGGGTTGTTCTGTGACCATATAAAGGCACAAGGCTGCAGGCTGAGTTATACAGGGAACTCTGAGTATCACTCATGTATTATAAGGGATAATGTACCCCCTACTGTAAATGATAAGGATATTAGAAGTCACTGAGGGGTTGTTCTGTGACCATATAAAGGCACAAGGCTGCAGGCTGAGTTATACAGGGAACTCTGAGTATCACTCATGTATTATAAGGGATAATGTACCCCCTACTGTAAATGATAAGGATATTAGAAGTCACTGAGGGGTTGTTCTGTGACCATATAAAGGCACAAGGCTGCAGGCTGAGTTATACAGGGAACTCTGAGTATCACTCATGTATTATAAGGGATAATGTACCCCCTACTGTAAATGATAAGGATATTAGAAGTCACTGAGGGGTTGTTCTGTGACCATATAAAGGCACAAGGCTGCAGGCTGAGTTATACAGGGAACTCTGAGTATCACTCATGTATTATAAGGGATAATGTACCCCCTACTGTAAATGATAAGGATATTAGAAGTCACTGTATATACACACAGACAAACACATATTTTATTGTTTTTTTCCTAAATCCTTAGATTCTCTTGCTCTGTGTTAGTGCTATCATGCTGACTATTTTGGCTTTGCAGAATATGCTCCAATAAGTGGTAATTTTGATAAAGATAATTGCTATAAATATTTATAAAGTTTATCTCTTGTTTTTTTTTTTTTTCCTCACAGAAATGGAAATTTTAGCCCCATTGCTTTTTAAATAAGAAGCGTCCCCGGCACATCAGAGGGAAGAAAGGGAAAAAAAAAAAAAAAAAAATAACGTGTTGACTTTTGCCAATGTGATTTAATTTAGGAGTAGCGCTGGGGCTATCCATTAAGCGATGTTATGGTTTGATTCACTTAAGCTCCACACATCAAAACAGGCCAACGTCTGAAAAATATGATAGTTAAACAAATTGTTAATTTACTCTAATGCTTGAAGGAAGCCGTTTCTCCCTTTGACATTTATATGAGAAAGCCTAATTAGAGACAAAACCGTATACATCCCACTGAGATTTCCACAGGGCTCTGGAACGAGGGTTTTTCATTGTGATGTGTGAATATGACTTATTTGTTTGAAGATGATGATGGCCTGTTGCTACGGTACAGAAAGTGTATCCCCGGCTCAAGACGTCGCATTTCAATCCATGAGATTCGCTCAGAAAACTTGGAGTAAAGGCAGAATTAATTCCCGGCTGTGAGTAAAAGCAAACGATCTCTATCACATGTCCTATTTAGCTCTCGTCTTTATCTGCCCCTAATAATTGGCTCGGCGACTAATAAATTAATTAATAAATCCCAAACTTTTTCATGACGCGCCTTCGGCTCAGGTTTGTTTCGACCATCCGGAATGGAGACAAAAGGGGATTGTTTAAAGGGATACTGTCATGGGAAAAAATTTTTTCCAAAATGAATCAGTTAATAGTGCTGCTCCAGCAGAATTCTGCGCTGAAATCCATTTCTCAAAAAGAACAGATTTTTTTATATTCAATTTTGAAATCTGACATGGGGCTAGACATATTGTCAGTTTCCCAGCTGCCCCATGTCATGTGACTTGTGCTCTGATAAACTTCAATCACTCTTTACTGCAGTACTGCAAGTTGGAGTGATATCACCCCCTCCCTTTCCCCCCAGCAGCCAAAGAAAAGAACAATGGGAAGGTAACCAGATAGCAGCTCCCTAACACAAAATAACAGCTGCCTGGCAGATCTAAGAACAACACTCAATAGTAAAATCCAGGTCCCACTGAGACACATTCAGTTACATTGAGAAGGAAAAACAGCAGCCTGCCAGAAAGCATTTCTCTCCTAAAGTGCAGGCACAAGTCACATGACTGGGGGCAGCTGGGAATCGAACGATTCGAAGGATTTTAATCCAACGATCGAAGGAAAATCCTTCGATCAAAAAAACACAGGCAAGCCTATGGGGACCTTCCCCATAGGCTAACATTGACTTCGGTAGCTTTTAGCTGCCGAAGTAGGGGGTCGAAGTTTTTTTTAAAGGGGAAGTACTTCGACTATCGAATGGTCGAATAGTCGAACGATTTTTCGTTCGATTCGTTCGATTTCGTTCGAATTCGAACGAATTTAACCAATTCGATGGTCGAAGTACCCAAAAAATACTTCGAAATTCGAAGTATTTTTCATTCGAATCCTTCACTCGAGCTTAGTGAATCAGCCCCTAAGACTAATCCCCGACTTCACTATTGCTCTTGTGACTGAATGGAAGCAACTCCCAGCAACAACTCCCGGCAATAATGTTCCAACATCCAGTGGGAACCTTCCCAGAAGCAGTGGGGCAGTTAAAGCAGCAAAGAGAGGGGCAACTTCATAATAACCCCCTTGATTTAGGAATGAGATATTGGAAAGACAGGGGTCCCAATACTTTTGCCAATAGTGAATAAGCATGTGCTACATGATCTGTATCTCACACATATATTGATATTGTACATCAGTCAGGAACCCCACTGTCCCCTCTATACTCCTGCACCCCCAAACCTTGGGATAATGATCTGTATCTCACACATATATTGATATTGTACATCAGTCAGGAACCCCACTGTCCCCTCTATACTCCTGCACCCCCAAACCTTGGGATAATGATCTGTATCTCACACATATATTGATATTGTACATCAGTCAGGAACCCCACTGTCCCTCTATACTCCTGCACCCCCAAACCTTGGGATAATGATCTGTATCTCACACATATATTGATATTGTACATCAGTCAGGAACCCCACTGTTCCTCTATACTCCTGCACCCCCAAACCTTGGGATAATGATCTGTATCTCACACATATATTGATATTGTACATCAGTCAGGAACCCCACTGTCCCTCTATACTCCTGCACCCCAAACCTTGGGATAATGATCTGTATCTCACACATATATTGATATTGTACATTAGTCAGGAACCCCACTGTCCCTCTATACTCCTGCACCCCCAAACCTTGGGATAATGATCTGTATCTCACACATATATTGATATTATACATTAGTCAGGAACCCCACTGTCCCTATATACTCCTGCACCCCCAAACCTTGGGATAATGATCTGTATCTCACACATATATTGATATTGTACATCAGTCAGGAACCCCACTGTCCCTCTATACTCCTGCACCCCCAAACCTTGGGATAATGATCTGTATGTCACACATATATTGATATTGTACATCAGTCAGGAACCCCACTGTCCCCTCTATACTCCTGCACCCCCAAACCTTGGGATAATGATCTGTATCTCACACATATATTGATATTGTACATTAGTCAGGAACCCCACTGTCCCTCTATACTCCTGCACCCCCAAACCTTGGGATAATGATCTGTATCTCACACATATATTGATATTATACATTAGTCAGGAACCCCACTGTCCCTCTATACTCCTGCACCCCCAAACCTTGGGATAATGATCTGTATCTCACACATATATTGATATTGTACATCAGTCAGGAACCCCACTGTCCCTCTATACTCCTGCACCCCCAAACCTTGGGATAATGATCTGTATGTCACACATATATTGATATTGTACATCAGTCAGGAACCCCACTGTCCCTCTATACTCCTGCACCCCCAAACCTTGGGATAATGATCTGTATGTCACACATATATTGATATTGTACATCAGTCAGGAACCCCACTGTCCCTCTATACTCCTGCACCCCCAAACCTTGGGATAATGATCTGTATCTCACACATATATTGATATTGTACATCAGTCAGGAACCCCACTGTCCCTCTATACTCCTGCACCCCCAAACCTTGGGATAATGATCTGTATCTCACACATATATTGATATTGTACATCAGTCAGGAACCCCACTGTCCCCTCTATACTCCTGCACCCCCAAACCTTGGGATAATGATCTGTATCTCACGCATATATTGATATTGTACATCAGTCAGGAACCCCACTGTCCCCTCTATACTCCTGCACCCCCAAACCTTGGGATAATGATCTGTATCTCACACATATATTGTACATCAGTCAGGAACCCCACTGTCCCTCTATACTTCTGCACCCCCAAACCTTGGGATAATGATCTGTATCTCACACATATATTGATATTGTACATCAGTCAGGAACCCCACTGTCCCCTCTATACTCCTGCACCCCCAAACCTTGGGATAATGATCTGTATCTCACACATATATTGTACATCAGTCAGGAACCCCACTGTCCCTCTATACTCCTGCACCCCCAAACCTTGGGATAATGATCTGTATCTCACACATATATTGATATTGTACATCAGTCAGGAACCCCACTGTCCCTCTATACTCCTGCACCCCCAAACCTTGGGATAATGATCTGTATCTCACACATATATTGATATTGCACATCAGTCAGGAACCCCACTGTCTCCTCTATATTCCTGCACCCCCAAACCTTGGGATAATGATCTGTATCTCACACATATATTGATATTGTACATCAGTCAGGAACCCCACTGTCCCCTCTATACTCCTGCACCCCCAAACCTTGGGATAATGATCTGTATCTCACACATATATTGATATTGCACATCAGTCAGGGGTCCCACTATAATCTCTAGACTTCTAAGCCTTGTAGCAGCTTATGGGTCTGCTGTGTGTAGTGTAAAACAGTATTTTATACTCTATTTTTATGACGTTTGCATTGCTATGTGCTAAGGAACCCTACAGTGCTTTGTGTGAGGAATAATACAGTGCTTAGGGTCTGTGTCCAGTCGAGAACTGGGAATTGTATCTTCATGAATTCATGTCAAAAGACAAATAATCTCTTTCTTTCCTTTAGAAAGATATCAGACTGGGATGCTGGTTTACATCTCCCACACGGATATGTTTTTGCCAATTCTAAGCAAGGCATCATTTGAATAAATGACAGGATTAATGTGGATGTTCATGTACGGTGCTAATCACTTTCTCTTTCTTCTCTTGTCAGCAGAAGAAAACGGATATTCATACACTGTATTTTCCCCAGAGAGCAGCGTAAAAACAAACTATTGATGTTTCTTTTTGTGTGGTGGAAAAAAAAAATTGTAATGCGGGTTATTAAAAAAAAAAGTTCATAGATTTAAAGTTGAAAATGGATGAGCACGTTTAATAAAACATGCAACCTAGATTTAAAAATTTATTACAAGGAATTCTGTTTATATTTTCAAATTCTTTAGTAATAATTAAATAGCGGCCTTCTTAGATCCCAACAGACCCCACTATCATTCAAAAAGCAGTTACAGTTTTATCTTCTTGCATCTTATCTATAGAAGGGAGTTACATATTATTCTAAAATACTGGCTCTTCTTTTTGTCCACTGCTCGAAATATAAAAATATAGCAGTAAAGGACCTGCTGAAATTCCCACCAAACGTCTTGACTTAAATGTTAGTGTAACTGGGCAGGGTAGAGTCCAATGTAATCAAGGCCCTTACTATTGTTCATCACAACAATATCACTAACTACAAATAGTACACATCTAAGGCCCAGTACCAATGATCAACCTCAATAAATCTCTTCTCAACTCTCACAAATAAAATGTTGACCATTGTATATGGTGTCCCATTAACCAGAATTCATCTACACTCTACTTCATTTCAACTAATCATTGGCTTATCCCAACAATTTTTACACCCCTTACACCTTTCTAGGCTGTATTATAGACTAGAAGAGAGTTGTCCTCATTTAATAAGTAATAATCCTTCCTTATATAATTTTTGAGCTAATGTTAATGGGACAACCTTTTGTTGTGGTTCTCTGCTTCCTCTGAAATATAGTCCCCTACTAAATGTTGATGCATTTAATTTAATGGTATCTCACCACAGGCCCTTAAAATCTTTAAATCTTTTTTTACCAGTTCCTCCAGAAGTTATTTGCCTTCCAAAGTTTGGCTTTCTCTCCCCAATTAAGTGAGTCCACAAATAAACTTCCCTTGTCAGCCAAGGGCCTTTTCTTTGGAGATCCAATGATGAACTGGATGCGTTAGTATAACTACAAACAAAGAAATAGATAGTTAGTGAAGAAGATCAGCTGATGAATGGGAAAGTGGGAAGGGTTCATAAAATAAGTAAATAGTAACTGATCTAGTGCCTATTACCCAGAAAGCTTCAAGGCTTGGGGAAATGTAATTCCCATAGTGCAATATTTAAATAAGCAGCTGTTTTACTTTCTCACTTGAATAATAAGACATGATGTCCTTAAGTTTCCTCAAATCCATGTTGATTGCAATACTGCCATAGATGGCTTTTTACTATTAAACTCACTTTAGTACTTATACGGCATGGTGTTCCACATTAGAGGTCTTGTCTGAAAAACCTCAGACCCAAAGCATTTTGGATAATAGTTCTCATTCCAATAATATAAGTGCTGAAAGGTAGAGCAATACAGGTAAGATGGTAAAAATAACAAAGATGAGAAGACGATCAGTTGAGAAAGAGAAGGGTAGTGAGGGGAAGTAGGGAAAATGAGCAATAAATGAAAGAAGGGAAGAGAAGCGGTAGATGAAGGGAAGAGCAGTAGGGGAAAGAATGGATGATGGGCAATAAAGGAATGAAGGGAGCAACAGATGAAGGGATGAGCAGTAAGGGAAGGAAGGGGCAATAAAGGAATGAAGGGAAGGTGATGAAGGGATGAGCAGTAAGGGAAAGAAGGGATGATGGGCAATAAAGGAAACAAAGGAAGAGGGGAAGGTAATGAAGTGATGAGCAGTAAGAGAAAGAAGAGAGAATAAAGCAAAGAAGAGAAAAGTGGAAGGTGATGAAGGAAAGATCAGCAAGGGAAAGAAGGGATGATGGGCAATAAAGGAATGAAGAGAGCAACAGATGAAGGGATGAGCAGTAAGGGAAAGAAGGGGCAATAAAGGAATGAAGGAAAGGTGATGAAGGGATGAGCAGTAAGGGAAAGAAGGGGTGATGGGCAATAAAGGAAACAAAGGAAGAGGGGAAGGTAATGAAGTGATGAGCAGTAAGAGAAAGAAGAGATGATGGGCAATAAAAGAACTAAGGGAAGATGGGCAGCAGATAAAGGGATGAGCAGTAAGGTTAAAATGAACAATAGTAAAACATTGATCCCAAGAGTCCCGTGTCTGTAGTCCCTTAACAAATACCTGCTAGTTTCAAAGGAAGTGATAGACTGATTAGGTTGAAGCAAAGAAAGACCTTTTGGATTTTTGAGTTTAATAGTCTACCACTCCGCGGTTTAAATATAGATTTAGAGCTGGCAGCTTTTCAATTAGCATTTTATATGCATGTGTAGCTTTAAATAATCCTTTTAAGTCTGAAAGTTTTATCTCTGCAATGTTAACATTTTTAACCTTTACTAATGTTATATACCATTGCTTAATCATAGAAATGTCTGCTGTTGGAGGTGTCTGCATCTAGCATTGGGGCGAGCAGCTCCCAGTGGAACCATAATCATAATCGTCATACCCCTCCTCGCTACATTTGCTTATGTGCATGTGGTCAGCCATCTCACGGTTAGAATCAGACTTCTACACCTAAACTTTGCATTGAAGAATGTCTATGGTGAGAAATGAACTTTGCATTGAAGAACATCCATGGTGAGAAATTAACTTTGCATTGAAGAACGTCCATGGTAAGAAATGAACTTTGCATTGAAGAACATCCATGGTGAGAAATGAACTTTGCATTGAAGAACATCCATGGTAAGAAATGAACTTTGCATTGAAGAACATCCATGGTGAGAAATTAACTTTGCATTGAAGGACATACCTGGTGAGAAATGTCCACCATATAACTTAGAACCGACAATTACTGAATATATCCAGGGCAATTAATGAGGAGGCACAATTTTATTTAGGTCATCAGAAAATGTAAGGTCTCAGTCCATAGTCCAAGCAATTTTCCTGTGGAATTATATAGTGTAATAAACCACTTGCAGTGAGTCCAGTTAAGCCCCTGCTTGTGGTACAGTTCACTATTAAAGTTCATCAAGTATTGCCCATAGTCTAAGACAGCTTTTTTGGTTCAAATCACTAGCACTATCATAACAGGGTTACAAATAAATAAAACAGTTATTTAACAGTCAGTTGCAAGAATATCTAAGATAATAAATAAATGTTCACCCCCAGCGTTTACTTCAGTTGACCTTCATTCTTGGCTTCTGGGATTATCTATCAATTGTGGGATTAGATGATCTATCTACAGTTTGGTTTAAAGGACAAGGAACGGTTAAAAAATAAAATCCAATTTTTACTTTCTTTAATGAAAAAGAAACCTATCTCCAATATACTTTAATTAAAAAATGTGTACCGTTTTTATAAGAAACCTGACTGTATGCAGTGAAATTGTCCCTTCATTTACTGCTGTGGATAGGAATTGTCAGACGGTCCCTAACTGCTCTGCAGGGAAACAATCATACTTATGAACAGCAGGGGGAGCCCCCGCCTTACTTCCCAGCCATGCAGAACTCAAGCAGCTTTGTTTATGACGATCCCTAAGCAGCCCAGATCACACTGAGCATGTGCACAGTCTTGGTCTTGCAAAGATGTTCAAAGATGTATAACAAAGTTACAAGATGGTGACCCCCGGTGGCCAACTTTAAAAGCATAAATCATTTGTTTGATTAGGCTTGTGGTGCAGTAAGTTCATGTTTATGTTTAGTATACAAAATGCAGCATTTCTAGCCTTATTCTATTTTATACTTTACTTCCCCTTTAAGACATAAATGTCCTCATAGTAATGTTATTTGTAGGGATGCTCCGGATCAAGGATTTGTTTTGACCTTTTTCAGCAAAATATGGATTGGGCCAAATCCTTAAAATCATGTGACTTTTGATCACAAAACAAGGAAGTAAAAAAAATGTATTTCTCTTTTTCCCTTCCTGACCCTAATTTGCATATGCAAATTAGGATTCAGATTTGGTTTGGTATTCTCCCAAACTTTTCACAAAGGATTCAGGAGTTCAGTCGAATCCCAACATAGTGGATTTGGTGCATCTTTAATTATTTGCAATAACAGTGCTAGCATGAAGCCTAAGAAGAGCTCAGGAGATTGAGCCTATTCTTTTGCACCAGATTTTATAAGATTTGTGTTTCTTTAACAAGAGGATGGTTAATATCCCACCGCACATTTTATTAGTGAAAAATATTTTATTCTTTACTGCTTTTCTCCCAATGTTTAAAAAAAAACACAATATTTACTGGATCTTAAACAGAATAAGCAGTAATTAATTTGTGTAGCATAAAACAAGCAGATTTGAAGTAGAAAATAAAATTAGTAGCTGATTTTTGTCTCTCCCTCTCTCTCTCTCTCTTTGCAGACAAAGTTGCCAAAAGCTTTAGAACCCGGAGAATTTGATTTTAATGCATTCAAATGAGGCATCTAAACTGCACGCACATACAAAGAGCTTCCAGATGCACAGAGAATCCTGCGAGGGGGGAAAAAAAAAAAAATAACCCAGCAACCGAATCCACCGGCTTTGTGACTAATTATATTACACTCCATTTTCAGAACTCACTTAATTTAATTATTTAACAAGCTTGCTACACTTTCACTACAAAGCCAGGCCATTTAGAATTCCAGTGTACCATTAACTTTGAAGTTGAATAAAGAGAAAGGGAGAAATTGTCATGATGTGGATTTTTTTTTTCCATAAAAATATATCCTCTGAAATGATTTCTTTTTAATACATTCGCTATGCCTTGTAATTTATTTCATACTTGCACTTCCTATCAAACTAATACTCGCTGTTTCTTGTACTGTCTGGGCGGCTATTAAAATCACCATGAGAATAACGCTTTGGGCTGGGTAGGTGATGAGTTTGCAGCCGTAAGGGCGTTGAGTCGTTTTGAAGAGAAATGAGCAAGAAAGTAGATGGGGAATGAGTAGGTATTGAACAAGATACGCCAATAGCTGTATAATACAGAGATATTGTGAGTAGGAGGGGTATAACAATAGGACACTTAGCAGATTCACTAACTTCGAGTGAAGGATTCGAATGAAAAAAATTCGAATTTCGAAGTATTTTTTGGGTACTTCGACCATCGAATTGGTTAAATTCGTTTGAATTCGAACGAAATCGAACGATTCGAAGTAAAAATCGTTCGACTATTCGACCATTCGATAGTCGAAGTACTTTCCCTTTAAAAAAAACTTTGACCCCCTACTTCGGCAGATAAAACCTACCGAAGTCAATGTTAGCCTATGGGGAAGGTCCCCATAGGCTTGCTTAACTTTTTTTGATCGAAGGATATTCATTCAATCGTGTGATTAAAATCCTTCGAATCGTTCGATTCAAAGGATTTAAACGTTCGATCGAAGGATTAGCGCTAAATCCTTCGACTTCGATATTCGAAGTCGAAGGATTTCAATACGAGGGTCGAATTTCGAAGTATTTTTAACTTCGAAATTCGACCCTTAATGAATCTGCCCCTTAGGGGTAAGAGTGAAGTTCCGCCACTAGAGTGAAATTCCGCAGCTCTCCAGTCATTTCTATGGGATTTTGAAAGGAGTATTTATCAATGGGTGAAAGTGAAAGTTCACCCTTTGATAAATACGCCTATAAAAATCCCATAGAAATGAATGGAGAGTGGCGGAATTTTATTCTAGTGGCGGAACTTCACTATTCACTTCACTCTTTGATAAATATACCCCATAGTGTCTCCTGAGCAGGGAGAGTTATAGTTGACATGTCTCTTTGTAAAGTCTGTCTAATCAGGTAATTAGGAGATGTTTACTGTAGCCATAGATGGACTTACTCAGCCCCTCCAGTTTGAGTTGGCAGCTTGTTGGCCCTTATTGTGGGCCAGTTTGATTGATATGTCAGTAAAACTGGCCAGAAATCTATCAGGCAGAAACATTCGTCGGTTGTGTTCCCATAGGCTCAGTGCCAGGACCAGCCAAGATTCAAACTCTGCTCTTACCGTTTGAGCCTCGTTATTCCATCTGTATTTCATTATTCAATCCTGACCCTTTATAAGCCTGCCTCTGACCTTTGCTCAGGGATTGGTCATTAAGCTATTGCCGTGACTTGGCCTCTGGTTCTTGTGACTAGTGATGGGCCAATCTGTGCCATTTTGCTTCGCCAAAAAATGTGCAAAATTTGCGGAACGGGAAAAAATTGGCAAAATGCCAATAGTCAATGGGTCTATATATATATACTCGAGTATAAGCCGAGTTTTTCAGCCTCCGAAATATGCTGAAAAACTCTACCTCGGCTTATACTCGGGTCAAGCACAAAAACGGTCGCCAGCATCTAAGAATAGTCAACGGCGCCTAAGAATAGTCGCCTGCGTCCAAGAATAGTCACCGGCGTCCAAGAATGGTCGCCGGCGTCCAAGAATAGTCGCCGGCGTCCAAAAACGAGACGCCGGCACCTCCAATGGGAGCAGAAACCCTCAATTTTTTTGATTGAAACTTACCAGAAGCTGCTGCATTTCTCACCCTAGGCTTATACTCGAGTCAATAAGCTTTCCCAGTTTTTGGAGGTAAAATTAGGTACCTCGGCTTATACTCGGGACGGCTTATACTCGAGTATATACGGTAAGTAATTTTGATGTGCGTCAATTTTGATGCGAGCAACAATTGTTAGACACGTGACTTTTTGGTTCAAATGCATTTAAATCAATGGGCATCAATGAATAATTTTTATGCGCCAAATTTTTTCTGACGCAGCGGCTTTTTCGCCAGTGAATTGACGCCGCAGTTTTGCATGCACCGAAACACAGAAACTCACCGCGAATTCGCATTCGCCCATAACTACTTGTGACTCCTGATCTAGTGTTCTAGTATCCAAGACCTCTTGACCCCTCTTTCAAGTGAAAAAGGGTCCTTGTCGACTCGAAACATGTTGTGGAATTTGGAATAAAAAGTTGCAGCACCGTACTGCGGATGTCTGTGGCCTCCTTCGTACTAAGTGAATTGTCGAATAATTGGCCTTTACGCTGTAAACTAAGAAGGTGAGCCCACTTAATGAGAATTTAATGGACGTGCTGGGAAAACTGCATAAGAATGATCTGATCTTTGGCCCAGGGGTCTAAAAAATCAACTGAATTTGACCAACCAAGAATTACCACCCTAAACAAGTGAGGTTTGTCCAGATTTACGCATGATTAGGCTTTGCACGAAAGGCTGCCATTTTGCTTTAAGGACACCTACCCAGTTCAGCTCCCCTAAAGAACTGCCTGTTTGGTATTCCAAGTATGGAAAACCAGGCAGAACTCTTTTAGATTGATGTGGCTCTGACGCTACTGATCCTGCCTGGTTTCACTAAAGCCTTCAAGATGGCAACCATATCATACATATCATACATAGACTGAAAAAATCTGCCATCTTGGTCCCTCCAGACTGAGTTGGCAGTCTATTGGTTCATGTATATGGCACACTGACAAGCCTGATCAACCAATATATGCCTGAAAATTGGTCAGATATCGATCTGGCAGGTTTGAAAATCCCATCAAACCAGGATCACATAGGTGCACTGATCAATACAAATTAATATCTCAGTCTATCACTTATTTTATTCATCTCCAAATATTGCTACTTGTAATTGGAGATGCACAACTGAAGCAGATGATTGGTCACTGCAAGAAGGAAGATTTGAAATTCCTGCTCAGAACCAACCCGTGGATGGTTGTGGAACTAGTAGGTTGGAAGGGCTGAAAAGGAAAAATAAATTGTTGCAATGACATTGACATATTGGCACTGATTTATATATATTTTTTTTTAGATAAACTTTTCTAAGATCCAGAAGATTTAATTAGGGCTTTATCTCCTGCGGGCAATGTTAGCCAATGAAACCTTCATAAAGAGGCAAGAAAGTGTAATCCTATAGGAAAATAGATCCAGGTAATTCCCCAAAGGATTCCTGGCCTTTTAGGAATGGTCAGATGAATGAGATGTAAAATTTCATGCCGATAAGCATAAAAAATCATGCTGAGGACAAAATATTGATGCTAAATTGACTCCTTGTGATACTTTACAGAAAACCCCAAGAGTAATGTCTTCAAAGGACTTTCAAGGGAGCAACGGGCTGTGGTGCAGTGATGGGGGTAGGTCAGCAGCGGCATAATCTACTTGTACTTATCACTGGGAAGAAAAGAGAGTTAATCAGAGGCTGATAGAGACCACAGAGAATAATGTCTTCGGTTCAACAGGTCAAATCTCCTGCCAGAGATAAATTATGTAGATACAATTCAAAGGAACAGGTCCTACGTGTACATGGAACCTCTTATTAGTAGAGCCTGATGTAGCTTAATGTGTTCAGCTTAGAGGAAAGACAGGAAAAAGAGAATAGTTAAACACATGCTTTATGCCTTGTACAAAGGAGAAGTGGTTTTCATACAGTATTGTGTTTAGAATGTATTGTGGTGGTGTTTGTCATGTATTAAAGGTATAACATTCATTCGTTTATGTCTCCAGGAAAACTCCTCTTCCATTGCAGCCTTACCCATCGCAAGACTTGCCCTTCAGGGTCGGTTATCCAGAAACATGTCATTCACAAAGCTCCGAATTACTGGAAGGCCATCTCCCATAGACTCCATTGTAATCAAATATTTCAATTTTTTTTTAAAAAAAAAACGGTAGCCTGTTCTTGATCCCAACTGAGATATAATTAATCCTTATTGGAAGCAAAACCAGCCAATTGGGTTTATGTAATGTTTAAATATTGTTTTAATATTTAAGTCAGATTTAAAGGGGTGGTTCACCTTTAAGTTAACTTTCACTATGGCTAATTCTAAGCAACTTTTCAATTAGCCTTCATTATTTTTATTTTTTTTTATAGTTTTTGAATGATTTGCCTTCTTCTTCAGACTCTTTCCAGTTTTCAAATGGGCGTCAATGGCCCCATCTAAAAACAAATGTTCTGTAAGGCTACACATGTATTGTTATTATTAATCATCTTTCTATTCAGGCCTATCCTATTCATATTCAAATCAGTGCATGGTTGCTAGGGTAATTTGGACCCTAGCAACCAGATGCTGACACTGGAGAGCTGCTGAATGAAAAGCTAAATAACTCAAAACCACAAATAATAAAAAATATTTTTTTTTTTTTAGAATATCACTCTCTAGTCAACAGCATGCTAAATGTTAATTTAAAGGTGAAGAACCCCTTTAAAATATGGAGACCCAAATTATGGTAAGACACCTTTTCTGGAAAATTCCAGGTCCTTAGCATTCTGGATAACAGGTTCCATAGGTCCCACAGTCCATTGTGATCATGATGGTTTCAATCAGTCAACAATAGACACACAAACAGTAAATATATATTTCTAAGAGGCTGTTGCCTTCACATCCGTAATCTTTCCTATTAAAAGTCCATACATTCCCACTTTACATATTTTAGCAAAAATAGATTTTTTTTACAGTTTGGGGCTATACTCCCAAGATCACACTTCACCGGCTGCTATCAACGCCATTCAGTCTCAAATATGCAAATTGCACCCTCTTATTAAAAAAATAAAAATAATAATAATAACATTAAATAAAAGAAGATCATTACCTGTTTTTATTGAGTTTACAGAAACGTTTCAATTCAATATTGTGCGTCGGGATGAAAGCCTTCAGAGAAGGAAGAGAAAAGGTATGTAAGTATGTTTTATATTTTACCCCGTAGTATCGTATCATTTTAAAGAAGCCCAAATTAATGATTGTGATTCGCGTATTCTCCCGTTTATCAATTGGAAATTATTTTGAAAAACCCTGCAATTATTATTTAATTCACTCGCCCTGCTATTAATATGTTATATTATTCCGAATCTCCACTTGACAATGACAGAGGAAGAATGGCTGGAAATTATGCCTGATATAATTATAGCTATGTGGAAGTGCAGCAGAAACACATATTTACCTCTCTGAGTGCTCGCCGAACAATGGACACCATTATGAGCAGTGAATAATCCATAATAAGATGGGAAGATTCTCTGTGGGCAGCAAGGGAGGGCCAAGGACAGGAATAGACAGGAGATCAGAGTCCAGGGCATCTTCATTTCCTTATATTTCCATTGTATTCATAACAAACGCATGGATTCTTGACATGCAGAGACTTTTCCTGCCCCATAGTAGAGAAGTATTGTAAGTGCACAATTATATTTATCTGCAAAAAGAAGAATTAATGTGCAAAACTCATGAAATAATAAGATCAATTATTTGGAAACTATAAATAAGTAAGCACTGAGGAATAGCTTAATTCTTTAGAACTAGGGACGTGACAAAACCTTTTTAGGGTTTGGCCGAATCCCTAAATCTACGGTTCCAGAATACCGAATTGGAACCCTTCACAAAAGCAAAAAAAACCAGATGCGCGTGAAGCCCTTTTTTTTAAGTTACAGTTCAGATTCGTTTTGGGTAGGCTCTTAGATTCAGCAAATTCTGATAAAAAATAGGTTGGATTCGGCCAAATCCCGAACCAAATCCATGGGAGTAGAAGAAGCCGTAGAAGACATGCGTTGGCCTGAGTGAGTATTTTTTATCCGAAAGAGATTGCCAGAAAAATTCATGAAGAAAATGTTCATGGATCATAAGTTAGAATTTCAATATGTGCTTTGTTTCACCAGAAAAAATATCCACAGTTTTTGGTGTGGGGGGGGGGGGAAATGGGTGGACATTCGCCCATTGATTTAAGTGCATTTGGCTCAAGAAAATACATGAAGAAAAACTTTGATCAACTCCAAAACATTTGGAGCTGGAGAAAACAGAGGAAAATTGCCCATTTGTTCAGAAATTTTTTTGGCAAAGCAAAACAGGGCAGTTGTGCTCATCACTAGTCATGAGTCTGGACAGGCCACAATGAGGAGAGTCGAAACTAAGCTGGTAACTAAGCAGTGCAAAAATGGGTTGGTGGGTTGGAAATCCTCAACTTCCAATATTGCAGATAATAGATGCAATACCTTAACAATAAATTGATGAATTGATGAATTGATTAATTATGTATGTTGTACCCAGGGGACCTTCTATCAAAATGCTTGGGTTTTCTGAATAAGGGGGTGTTTTCATAATTTTTATCTCCATACCTTAAGTCTACTAAAAAATCAATTAAACATTAATTAAATCACATAGGATTATTAGGGATGCACCCACTATTTTGGATTCAGCCAAATTCCTGACTCCTTCGCAAAAGGAGGGCTGAATAAGGGCCAAATCTGAATCCTGCTGAAAGAGGCCGAATCCTGAACCGAATCCTGTATTTGGTGCATCCCTATTAATTATATCTTAGTTTGGATCAAGTACAAGGTTCTGTTATATTATTACACAGAAAAAGAAAATCTATTTTCCATAATTCTGGATAACAGGTTTCCAGATAACGGATTCCATACCTGTACCACAAAAATTGAGGGGTTTGACTGTGGTCCTTAAAAAAAGGCCAAGTTAAAAGTTCTTCTAAATTGGTCACATTTCTTCTTTATACTTCTGATACTAGTGCCAAAAGAAGTCTAAAAAAGGTCAAGTGAATTATTTTTGTATTTTATGTCCATTTCATCCACTGCAGAATGCAGCAAAATGAGATGAGCAAATGTTCCCACCTTCATGAAATTTCATGTACAAAACGAGCAAATAAATAAATGCATAAAATAATATTTTAGAGGTATTTTTGTCTGAAGTGCTTTAGCAATGATGTCTTTCGCTTAAGGTTACCAAATCATGTGAAAAGTCAGGCGTTCTGTTGAGAAATACAGCCAGAAGGGCAAATTGAATGGCATTTAAAGGGAAACTCTGCCCAAAAAACAGTTGCCCCCAGTGCTGAGATTCTAGCTCGGTTAGTAGTCTTTAATTCCGGAGCCTGATAATTTGTTCATCCAAGAAAAGTGGAGAAGATAAGAAAACAAACAAAATCTTGTGCTTACAGGATCTTTTCAAGACAGGTAAACAATTATAATAATCTATATTATAAATAATATGAATACATTATTTTCACAAGTACATAAAAACTTGTTCTACATAATAGTCATGTTATTTGATTGAGTACTACAAAGTATAGTTGATCGCAAGTAAAATAGACCAAAGCACAGGAATAGGAAAATAAAAAGAACAAAACCTAAATTTTCCTCAACATCTAAAATCTCTTGATTTTAAGTTTCATTTAACAACATTTTAGGTTTTTTTTTTATTAAGGTTCTAGTTGTGTTTTCCACCAAAATTTGAGTTTTCAAGGTGATCTTTTGGTCAAAACTCAGGTTAATACCCTAAAACTTGAATCCAAAAGTACACCATCTAAAACCTGTCCAGGTCATGTAGAAGTCAATGGCAGAGGTCCCTTGAACCTTTGAAGGTGTTAATAGCCTTCATGATGTCTGAGTTTTTTTTTGGAGTGTTTTTCCCGAAAACTCAATCAATTTGAGCAATTCAAGGTTTTTTTTGCTGAAAACTCGATCAATTCGAGTTTTCAGGTTTCGCAACATGATTCAAGGGTTCTTTTGCTGAAAACTCAATCAATTCGAGTTTTCAGGTTTCACAACTCGCTGAAGTTTTTTTCTGTTCCAGTTTTTTCTTAAATAAGATACCATTCCAGTTGTGAGTTCATTCGAGGTACAAAAACCTCTACCACTCGACCTTTGATAAAGAATCCCCTTAATAATAAATTTCCCTGATTTTACATTTTCTCAGATTTTACACCGTTTTTCACTGGTCCCCCTGAAAAATGAAAAAGGGGAATTCTACTGCTATTTTTGTTAAATTTCTAGATTCAAGTAAACAGTTTAGGCCACTTTTTTGGAAGATGGTGGGAAACTATGGAAGTTATTGAATACTCCATACTACACATTCAGCCACAGCTAGTCTCATTTTAGGTACCTTCACTGCTCTACCCTTGTTCTTCAGCTCATCAGTTGAAGAGTCTTCCATTTAGACCTTAAATTATCATTGTCTGCCCCCATACGAATCCCACTCATCCCACAGAATCTGGCAAGTCTTTTAGTAATCAAATATTTATTCTATGGTGGACATTTCAGTCTTACTGGTGATGAACATTCATCAACCCAACGCCCAACAGCAGGACCTTGACACCAGAATACATTTTTCCTCATTGGATTAAGACCCAAGATTGTTCTTGATTCTGTGGGAGTAAATATCACATGGGTTATCAACAATATTATAAATATATCACCAAGAAAGAATGTGAGCAGAATACTGACATATTAGATGAACAGTTTGCATAGATGAAGGCAAACTCACCGAAACAAGTTTTCAGGCTCCCGTTGCCTTAATATATGGCTTCAGTTACAAAAGGCCCTACATAAGGTTTCAGTAAGGACAGACTTTCGAATCAGCAGTTGGAAAAGTACTTGTAACTGTCACTGAGTTGTTTTAGGATCAAGATAATTACAGTTTAGAAAATACCAGGGAGGATAATATACTGACACTCTGAGTCTTTTTAGATGATCACTGGCTTTTGACAAATGTTCAAACATAGAGCTTTTAAAAGCAGATATGAACTAAAAAAAAAAAAAAAGATCATTAATATGCTTATTGGGTATCAAATAAATGCCATCAGAAGCATTGCAAACACATAGTCAACTGATATTATATTAACTCTACATTTAGTTGCCGTCAGATTGGGAAGAATGATGTAAGTTTCTGGAAAAAAAGACAAAACCAAGTAATGGGGAATCTGTAAAACCAATGAAATTCCTTAATCCTTCCTCCAACCAATCAGCACTGGAGCCTATGTGATGTCATCGGCTCAGAGAAGCCAGTGCCGCAATGTAACCCTGTCCAGTTTGGTACATGTCAACAAGTGAAAAGAAAAAAGATTGAAAGCCAATGGTTATATTGGGTTGCACAGGACTCTTACTTCTACAGGTATGACATTTTCTGGATAAGGGATCTTTCTGTAATTTGGATAACCATACCTTAAGTCTACTAAAAAAAGAATTTAATCATTATAAAAAAAAACCCAGTATGACTGTGTTTCCCACCAATTATATCTTAATTGGGATCAAGTACAGAGAAAAAGGAAATCATTTAAAAAAAAAAATAATTATTTGATTAATGGAAATGGCCTTCCCATAAGTCAGAGCTTTCTGGCTAATGGGTACCTGGATAAGGGATCTCAGCCCACAGGCTGCCATGGGTGGTCTGAAACTTTGGGCCCACAAGGGCCAGGGGCCCAGTTTGACCCTGTCTCATACTGTATTTAAGATGGGGAACTGGTGGGGAACCTGAGTGTCAGCTAATGAAAATAGTGTCCCGTGGTGTAAAAGAAATGGATCCCCCGTTGTACCTCCCTTATGTTCTTCTTATTGGTAACATCTCTGCTGCACTCCTGGCTTGCCCCATGGGGGGTGGACCTGGTTGTAAATTCACACCACTGGTCGGCTGGAGTTTGCTATTTTATTACATATAAAGATGAACTGTTCCGTTTTTCAGAGTCCGATGTTCTGCAAATAATTCGGGCCACCGTTGTGACCACATTGACTTATTCCCCGGCTCAGAGAAATGTAACACATCCTATTTGTCACAAACGAGCCATTTGCTCTTCCTGCGGCCAATACGGAAGAAGAATGCCAATAGGATTCATTCTCTGAAATGTTTTAATTTGCATCTTCTAGGCACGGACTTAATTATAGATTATAACATATTATCCAATGACCTCCAAAAATAGAGGTCTCTTCTGTTTCTAATGTTCCCGGCGTTTACCTTTTATTCAGTTTTTCTGTGTCTTGGCTCTTTTTTTTTGTGTGTTGCGGAAGCTTTTTTTTCTTTCATTCTCTATTCCTCATATCTCCAAAGGCCCAGTTTGGTGCAAATTTAAAACAGCGCCGTTTAATGTGGGATCGGTTTCAAATTGACACGTTTGACATTAATTCTTTGAAAGGAAGAAAAGTAAAAATAAATAAAAACACCACTTTTAGACATTCCACAGCAATTACACTTTTAAAACACCAAACTCTCTATCAATTAGTCCGGCTGCCGCTTTTTGCTCCACTTGGTACAAGGTTGACACATCAAGAACCAAAGGTCCATTGAAAGACATGAGAATTACAGTCAAAACTTGCCCCGTTCAAACTGGGGAATCTGCTTATTTGATGCTGAGATATTCCGTATGGAGCTGATCTCCCAGGTAAGAGCAACAGTCAGGGGCTTTTACTTTTTTTTCACAAATAGTTTTTCTTCTCTAAAAATTTGTGTTTTTTTTTCTTTGAAACATCAAGATTTATTAAGGGGCACATTTACTAAGCTCGAGTGAAGGATTAGAATGAAAAAAACGTGAGGTTTTTTTTGGGTACTTCGACCATCGAATAGGCTACTTCGACCTTCGACTACGACTTTGAATCGAACGTTTCGAGTTAAAAATCGTTCGACTATTTGACCATTCAATAGTCGAAGTACTATCTCTTTAAAAAAAACTTAGACGACCTACTTCGCCACTTTAAACCTACCAAACATCAATGTTAGACTATGGGGACCTTCCCCATAAGCTTTCGAAGCTTTTTTTTTCATAATTTGGATCTTCATACCTTAAGTCTTTTAGAAAACCATATAAACATGAAATAAACCCAATAGGCTGGTTCTGCTTCCAATAAGGATTAATTATATCTTAGTTGGGATCAAGTACAAGCGACTGTTTTATTATTACACAGAAAAAGGAAATCATTTTTAAAAATTTGGATTATTTCATTATAATGGAGTCTATGGGAGATGGCCATTCCATAATTCGGAGCTTTCTGGATAACGGATTTCCGGATAAGGGATCCAATACCTGTATTCGAAGGATTTTATTTCGAGGGTCGAATATCGAGGGTTGATTCGACCAA
This sequence comes from Xenopus laevis, assembly GCF_017654675.1. Classification (NCBI taxonomy): domain Eukaryota; kingdom Metazoa; phylum Chordata; class Amphibia; order Anura; family Pipidae; genus Xenopus; species Xenopus laevis. The sequence continues at coordinate 1,574,980 of NC_054377.1, forward strand.
TAGTAAATGTGCCCCTAAGTGTAAAAACTACAAAACTTCTTCAAGTATATGTTAGTCGAGGTCCAATAGAAGTCACAATTTTTTTTATTGTAATTGTGCATAAAACTAGAAGTTTTAGAGGTTATTTGAATTTTTTTCAAATCGTTCAGCAATTTTTTCCCAATCATGCGTTTCATATTTGAATCTTTTAATAATTTTCATGGCCTTCGTGGTTTTAGAGATCGAGTTTAATTGCTCTAAAATGCCACCTTAAAAGGGGTGATTTTTAGTATGTTATAGAATGGCCAATTCTAAGCAACTTTGCAATTGGTCTTCATCATTTTTTATTTCTTTTTTATAGTTTTTGAATTATTTGCCTTTTTCTTCAGGATCTTTTCAGCTTTCAAATGGGGGGGGGTCACTGACCCCATCTAAAAACAAATAATAACTCAAAAAACGACAAATAATAAAAAATGAAAACGAATCGCAAATTGTCTCAGAATATCACTCTCTACATCAAACTAACAGTTAACCCAAAGGTGAATAACCCCTATAATAAATTGGCTTCCCTACTCTCATAGACAGATGGATAGATAAATAGATAGATAATATTAGATATATAACAAAAACTTGCATTCTATCCATATCCATATATATATATATATATATATATATATATATCCACCACCTTCCAACTTTTTTCGCAATTTCAAATGTATTTTTCAAATGAACCCCAACAAACAAGACGTAATTAGCTTCCCAGCGACCTGAACACTGTTTCCACTTAAATCAACCAGGTAATTGTAATATGATCTGAAGTGACACAATTTGTCCTTAAAAACTAATGCTACAAATAACGTTTTTTTATCTTAATTGGATTACAGCTTTTTTTTTTATGTTACGTGGAAGGTTGGCAGACATGTTTTTAATTACAGGAGACTGACACAAAGAAATTCCACTTCTCGGCTCGCTCCCCGTTCGTTAATGAGACACGAGCATCTTTCATTTCTCTTTAGTCAGATGTCAGAAGAAATATTACAAACAACTTGAAATAATAAAATAAACCAATTGGCGGGGAGAAGGGGGACACATTAACAGAATCCGCTTTGATGGAATTATGTACTTACTAGGGATGAAAGATAATTTTATTACGCGAGTGTCAGGCTTAGAGAGATATTTTCCTATGTTGTATATCTGCACACTGGGAAGACTGGAGGATAAACACATAGGGGCCGATTCACTAACATCGAGTGAAGGATTCGAAGTAAAAAAACTTTGAATTTCGAAGTGTTTTTTGGGCTACTTCTACCTTCGACTACGACTTCAATCGAACTATTCGAACTAAAAATCGTTCGACTATTCGATAGTCGAAGTACTGTCTCTTTAAGAAAAAACTTCGACCGCCTAGTTCGCCATCTAAAAGCTACCGAAGTCAATGTTAGCCTATGGGGAAGGTCCCCATAGGCTTTCCTAAGTTTTTTTGATCGAAGGATATTCCTTCGATCGTTGGATTAAAATCCTTCGAATCAATTTTATCGTTCGATCGAAGGAATAATCCTTTGATCGTTCGATCGCACTACTTGCGCTAAAATCCTTCGACTTCGATATTCGAAGTCGAAGGATTTTAATTCCCAGTCGAATATCGAGGGTTAATTAACCCTCGATATTCGACCCTTTGTGAATCGGCCCCATAGTGTAATAAGGCGTGATAATAATAGTGATCATTATTGAATTCAATATTAGGATATCATCATTCTTGAAGAGTAAACAGGGTCAGATTGGTCCGCCAGGGAAAAAATCTGGTGGGCCCTGGCCTTTAAGGGCCCCGCCAACAGTTCTGCTTCCCATGGCACTGCGGAGGCTCCTTCTCGCCACAAGTTAAGGTAAAACGTATGTGAATTGGCGGACGGAGGGGTGGGGAGATGGAGGGCAGATTTTGGGAGGGGTGGCCCTTTATGTCACAAGGTGGGCCTTGTGGTTGCAGATCCAGTGGGCCCTGGACACCTAGATTTACTAAGATGCGAAGTGGCTAACGCTGGCGTTGCAACCCGCAGCAAAAGACACCGTCTCTAGCGGTCATTCCCACTCTATCGCCAGGCGACTTTTCGCTCTGGCGAACGGACGTTACTCCACAAATTTACAGAACGCTACCTCTTTCGCCAGACGAAGTGGTATAAAGTAGCTGGAACTTCCTCCAACTTCTGTCACATACATCATATCCTGTGCGCCAAAAATGCATCTAAGTTCAAAAAAACGCTGGCGACTTTTCCTTTTTTGAAGCGGGATTGCCTGCAAAAGTCCTGACTTGAACTTTTTTTTTTGGGTAACCGCTTTGCCCCATACATTTTCAAACATATGGAACATTAACTTTACAGTGGGCTCATGTGTAGAACTCTATTGTCTTTATTAAGGTTCCCTGGACATGTGTTTTTTTGAAAGTATTTGCACCAACATTTAACATAAAGACGTCAATACAACTTTAAGTTTCCCGCCGAATGCAAATTGATCTGAACGCAAGATCGCTAGCGAATTTTCGGTAGGCAGAAATGAATGCTAGCGCATCTTCACTTTGAAATGCTCACACTGCCGAATTACCGATAGCGTTCGGTGCCCAGGACGAAACTCAGAATATTAGTGAATTGGCGTAGTCTGAGTGCATGGGTGCAAAGCGGACGCTGGCAAAAATTCGCCAGTTAGTGAATCTGCCCCGTAGTCTGATGCTGAATGGAAAGCCTAAAGCTGGCCATACACAGTCAAGTTTTAGCTGCCAAATTTGCCCCTTCAGCCGAGTTGGCAGCACAAGGCCCAAACAATCAACTCAGCCGGATATTGGCCACCACAAGGTGGTATTGGTCAAAGATCCACTCTTTTGGTGACCTTGCCAAACTAGTGTATTTAAGTTCTTGGCTCTACAGATTACAATGATACACACCCAGGCTCCTACCTACATTTAGTCTGGTGCTCAGTCTGGGGGCATTCCTTAACCAACTCCAATATAGCTACAAAATTGACCAGCACAGTAAGACCATGCGATGTGGGGACCTCCCCTACATTTATTTAGTCAACATTTTGGGGGCCAGCCAATTGGCTAAATAAATACTGGGGGGTTTGCATGGTCTTGTTGTGTCAGTTGATTTGGCTTAGGGTGAGATTTAGAGAGAAATCCTGTTTCCTCTGCAAAATAAATACGTTTACACCCTAAATTAGGTATCAATGAGGGTGAGTTTTGGGGTGAAACTTAATTTTCTGTCCTAGACATCCTTGGAGCTAAGCAGTTAAAACGGTACATCGATTTTGGAGCGGAATATTTTTATGAAAGTAACAAAGCATCACTGAGATGAGAATGGAACACATTTTTTACTAAATATTGACTAATGCAAATTAGCGAGGACGAGAGAGAAAAAAATAAGCAGATGGAAACTGAATTAAAGGCAGAAAATGAAGGTTATGCCATGTATGTATCACATGGCCAGGCCTCTATTATTCATTATTCTCTTAGTGTGATTGGCTTTGTTTGATAACCTTGTCTCGGAGGCTGAAGAACACATTGCTCTCCCTGCTGGCATTGTGTCTCTAAAAACATGCTACCTGCTTCTTTGTATTGGGTTTGGGATTGTGATTCCACCAGCTGGGGGACCACGTGAGGGATAAAACTGGAGGACTTTGGGCAAGAACAACATTGGACAACAGATAAAATGAGTGACATCGACATTCTGAGAATGGGAACTCCCTATATCTGAGAACAAGTCAAATTAAATCATAGTTAGAAGGAATGTTCTGGGCACACAATAAGCTATACCCTCATACTCTACTGTCTAAGGGAATCAATATGGCACCTCCTCCCATATGTATAAATATACAGAGAAGGAATGTTCTGGGCATACAATAAGCTATTCCCCTGATACTCTACTGTCTAAGGGAATCAATATGGCACCTCCTCCCATATGTATAAATACAAATATACAGAGAAGGAATGTTCTTGGCACACAATAAGCTATACCCTCATACTGTACTGTCTAAGGGAATCAATATGGCACCTCCCTCCTCCCATATGTATAAATACAAATATACAGAGAAGGAATGTTCTGGGCACACAATAAGCTATACCCTCATACTGTACTGTCTAAGGGAATCAATATGGCACCTCCCTCCTCCCATATGTATAAATACAAATATACAGAGAAGGAATGTTCTGGGCACACAATAAGCTATACCCTCATACTCTACTGTCTAAGGGAATCAATATGGCACCTCCTCCCATATGTATAAATATACAGAGAAGGAATGTTCTGGGCATACAATAAGCTATTCCCCTGATACTCTACTGTCTAAGGGAATCAATATGGCACCTCCTCCCATATGTATAAATACAAATATACAGAGAAGGAATGTTCTTGGCACACAATAAGCTATACCCTCATACTGTACTGTCTAAGGGAATCAATATGGCACCTCCCTCCTCCCATATGTATAAATACAAATATACAGAGAAGGAATGTTCTGGGCACACAATAAGCTATACCCTCATACTGTACTGTCTAAGGGAATCAATATGGCACCTCCCTCCTCCCATATGTATAAATACAAATATACAGAGAAGGAATGTTCTGGGCACACAATAAGCTATACCCTCATACTCTACTGTCTAAGGGAATCAATATGGCACCTCCTCCCATATGTATAAATATACAGAGAAGGAATGTTCTGGGCATACAATAAGCTATTCCCCTGATACTCTACTGTCTAAGGGAATCAATATGGCACCTCCTCCCATATGTATAAATACAAATATACAGAGAAGGAATGTTCTTGGCACACAATAAGCTATACCCTCATACTGTACTGTCTAAGGGAATCAATATGGCACCTCCCTCCTCCCATATGTATAAATACAAATATACAGAGAAGGAATGTTCTGGGCACACAATAAGCTATACCCTCATACTGTACTGTCTAAGGGAATCAATATGGCACCTCCCTCCTCCCATATGTATAAATACAAATATACAGAGAAGGAATGTTCTGGGCACACAATAAGCTATACCCTCATACTCTACTGTCTAAGGGAATCAATATGGCACCTCCTCCCATATGTATAAATATACAGAGAAGGAATGTTCTGGGCATACAATAAGCTATTCCCCTGATACTCTACTGTCTAAGGGAATCAATATGGCACCTCCTCCCATATGTATAAATACAAATATACAGAGAAGGAATGTTCTTGGCACACAATAAGCTATACCCTCATACTGTACTGTCTAAGGGAATCAATATGGCACCTCCCTCCTCCCATATGTATAAATACAAATATACAGAGAAGGAATGTTCTGGGCACACAATAAGCTATACCCTCATACTGTACTGTCTAAGGGAATCAATATGGCACCTCCCTCCTCCCATATGTATAAATACAAATATACAGAGAAGGAATGTTCTGGGCACACAATAAGCTATACCCTCATACTGTACTGTCTAAGGGAATCAATATGGCACCTCCTCCTCCCATATGTATAAATACAAATATACAGAGAAGGAATGTTCTGGGCACACAATAAGCTATACCCTCCTACTGTACTGTCTAAGGGAATCAATATGGCACCTCCTCCCATATGTATAAATACAAATATACAGAGAAGGAATGTTCTGGGCACACAATAAGCTATACCCTCATACTGTACTGTTTAAGGGAATCAATATGGCACCTCCTCCTCCCATATGTATAAATACAAATATACAGAGAAGGAATGTTCTGGGCACACAATAAGCTATACCCTCATACTGTACTGTCTAAGGGAATCAATATGGCACCTCCTCCCATATGTATAAATACAAATATACAGAGAAGGAATGTTCTGGGCACACAATAAGCGATACCCTCATACTGTACTGTCTAAGGGAATCAATATGGCACCTCCTCCCATATGTATAAATACAAATATACAGAGAAGGAATGTTCTGGGCACACAATAAGCTATACCCTCATACTGTACTGTCTAAGGGAATCAATATGGCACCTCCTCCCATATGTATAAATACAAATATACAGAGAAGGAATGTTCTGGGCACACAATAAGCTATACCCTCATACTGTACTGTCTAAGGGAATCAATATGGCACCTCCTCCCATATGTATAAATACAAATATACAGAGAAGGAATGTTCTGGGCACACAATAAGCTATACCCTCATACTGTACTGTCTAAGGGAATCAATATGGCACCTCCTCCCATATGTATAAATACAAATATACAGAGAAGGAATGTTCTGGGCACACAATAAGCGATACCCTCATACTGTACTGTCTAAGGGAATCAATATGGCACCTCCCTCCTCCCATATGTATAAATACAAATATACAGAGAAGGAATGTTCTGGGCACACAATAAGCTATACCCTCATACTGTACTGTCTAAGGGAATCAATATGGCACCTCCCTCCTCCCATATGTATAAATACAAATATACAGAGAAGGAATGTTCTGGGCACACAATAAGCTATACCCTCATACTCTACTGTCTAAGGGAATCAATATGGCACCTCCTCCCATATGTATAAATATACAGAGAAGGAATGTTCTGGGCATACAATAAGCTATTCCCCTGATACTCTACTGTCTAAGGGAATCAATATGGCACCTCCTCCCATATGTATAAATACAAATATACAGAGAAGGAATGTTCTTGGCACACAATAAGCTATACCCTCATACTGTACTGTCTAAGGGAATCAATATGGCACCTCCCTCCTCCCATATGTATAAATACAAATATACAGAGAAGGAATGTTCTGGGCACACAATAAGCTATACCCTCATACTGTACTGTCTAAGGGAATCAATATGGCACCTCCCTCCTCCCATATGTATAAATACAAATATACAGAGAAGGAATGTTCTGGGCACACAATAAGCTATACCCTCATACTCTACTGTCTAAGGGAATCAATATGGCACCTCCTCCCATATGTATAAATATACAGAGAAGGAATGTTCTGGGCATACAATAAGCTATTCCCCTGATACTCTACTGTCTAAGGGAATCAATATGGCACCTCCTCCCATATGTATAAATACAAATATACAGAGAAGGAATGTTCTTGGCACACAATAAGCTATACCCTCATACTGTACTGTCTAAGGGAATCAATATGGCACCTCCCTCCTCCCATATGTATAAATACAAATATACAGAGAAGGAATGTTCTGGGCACACAATAAGCTATACCCTCATACTGTACTGTCTAAGGGAATCAATATGGCACCTCCCTCCTCCCATATGTATAAATACAAATATACAGAGAAGGAATGTTCTGGGCACACAATAAGCTATACCCTCATACTCTACTGTCTAAGGGAATCAATATGGCACCTCCTCCCATATGTATAAATATACAGAGAAGGAATGTTCTGGGCATACAATAAGCTATTCCCCTGATACTCTACTGTCTAAGGGAATCAATATGGCACCTCCTCCCATATGTATAAATACAAATATACAGAGAAGGAATGTTCTTGGCACACAATAAGCTATACCCTCATACTGTACTGTCTAAGGGAATCAATATGGCACCTCCCTCCTCCCATATGTATAAATACAAATATACAGAGAAGGAATGTTCTGGGCACACAATAAGCTATACCCTCATACTGTACTGTCTAAGGGAATCAATATGGCACCTCCCTCCTCCCATATGTATAAATACAAATATACAGAGAAGGAATGTTCTGGGCACACAATAAGCTATACCCTCATACTGTACTGTCTAAGGGAATCAATATGGCACCTCCTCCTCCCATATGTATAAATACAAATATACAGAGAAGGAATGTTCTGGGCACACAATAAGCTATACCCTCCTACTGTACTGTCTAAGGGAATCAATATGGCACCTCCTCCCATATGTATAAATACAAATATACAGAGAAGGAATGTTCTGGGCACACAATAAGCTATACCCTCATACTGTACTGTTTAAGGGAATCAATATGGCACCTCCTCCTCCCATATGTATAAATACAAATATACAGAGAAGGAATGTTCTGGGCACACAATAAGCTATACCCTCATACTGTACTGTCTAAGGGAATCAATATGGCACCTCCTCCCATATGTATAAATACAAATATACAGAGAAGGAATGTTCTGGGCACACAATAAGCGATACCCTCATACTGTACTGTCTAAGGGAATCAATATGGCACCTCCTCCCATATGTATAAATACAAATATACAGAGAAGGAATGTTCTGGGCACACAATAAGCTATACCCTCATACTGTACTGTCTAAGGGAATCAATATGGCACCTCCTCCCATATGTATAAATACAAATATACAGAGAAGGAATGTTCTGGGCACACAATAAGCTATACCCTCATACTGTACTGTCTAAGGGAATCAATATGGCACCTCCTCCCATATGTATAAATACAAATATACAGAGAAGGAATGTTCTGGGCACACAATAAGCTATACCCTCATACTGTACTGTCTAAGGGAATCAATATGGCACCTCCTCCCATATGTATAAATACAAATATACAGAGAAGGAATGTTCTGGGCACACAATAAGCGATACCCTCATACTGTACTGTCTAAGGGAATCAATATGGCACCTCCTCCCATATGTATAAATACAAATATACAGAGAAGGAATGTTCTGGGCACACAATAAGCTATACCCTCATACTGTACTGTCTAAGGGAATCAATATGGCACCTCCCTCCTCCCATATGTATAAATACAAATATACAGAGAAGGAATGTTCTGGGCACACAATAAGCTATACCCTCATACTCTACTGTCTAAGGGAATCAATATGGCACCTCCTCCCATATGTATAAATATACAGAGAAGGAATGTTCTGGGCATACAATAAGCTATTCCCCTGATACTCTACTGTCTAAGGGAATCAATATGGCACCTCCTCCCATATGTATAAATACAAATATACAGAGAAGGAATGTTCTTGGCACACAATAAGCTATACCCTCATACTGTACTGTCTAAGGGAATCAATATGGCACCTCCCTCCTCCCATATGTATAAATACAAATATACAGAGAAGGAATGTTCTGGGCACACAATAAGCTATACCCTCATACTGTACTGTCTAAGGGAATCAATATGGCACCTCCCTCCTCCCATATGTATAAATACAAATATACAGAGAAGGAATGTTCTGGGCACACAATAAGCTATACCCTCATACTCTACTGTCTAAGGGAATCAATATGGCACCTCCTCCCATATGTATAAATATACAGAGAAGGAATGTTCTGGGCATACAATAAGCTATTCCCCTGATACTCTACTGTCTAAGGGAATCAATATGGCACCTCCTCCCATATGTATAAATACAAATATACAGAGAAGGAATGTTCTTGGCACACAATAAGCTATACCCTCATACTGTACTGTCTAAGGGAATCAATATGGCACCTCCCTCCTCCCATATGTATAAATACAAATATACAGAGAAGGAATGTTCTGGGCACACAATAAGCTATACCCTCATACTGTACTGTCTAAGGGAATCAATATGGCACCTCCCTCCTCCCATATGTATAAATACAAATATACAGAGAAGGAATGTTCTGGGCACACAATAAGCTATACCCTCATACTCTACTGTCTAAGGGAATCAATATGGCACCTCCTCCCATATGTATAAATATACAGAGAAGGAATGTTCTGGGCATACAATAAGCTATTCCCCTGATACTCTACTGTCTAAGGGAATCAATATGGCACCTCCTCCCATATGTATAAATACAAATATACAGAGAAGGAATGTTCTTGGCACACAATAAGCTATACCCTCATACTGTACTGTCTAAGGGAATCAATATGGCACCTCCCTCCTCCCATATGTATAAATACAAATATACAGAGAAGGAATGTTCTGGGCACACAATAAGCTATACCCTCATACTGTACTGTCTAAGGGAATCAATATGGCACCTCCCTCCTCCCATATGTATAAATACAAATATACAGAGAAGGAATGTTCTGGGCACACAATAAGCTATACCCTCATACTGTACTGTCTAAGGGAATCAATATGGCACCTCCTCCTCCCATATGTATAAATACAAATATACAGAGAAGGAATGTTCTGGGCACACAATAAGCTATACCCTCCTACTGTACTGTCTAAGGGAATCAATATGGCACCTCCTCCCATATGTATAAATACAAATATACAGAGAAGGAATGTTCTGGGCACACAATAAGCTATACCCTCATACTGTACTGTTTAAGGGAATCAATATGGCACCTCCTCCTCCCATATGTATAAATACAAATATACAGAGAAGGAATGTTCTGGGCACACAATAAGCTATACCCTCATACTGTACTGTCTAAGGGAATCAATATGGCACCTCCTCCCATATGTATAAATACAAATATACAGAGAAGGAATGTTCTGGGCACACAATAAGCGATACCCTCATACTGTACTGTCTAAGGGAATCAATATGGCACCTCCTCCCATATGTATAAATACAAATATACAGAGAAGGAATGTTCTGGGCACACAATAAGCTATACCCTCATACTGTACTGTCTAAGGGAATCAATATGGCACCTCCTCCCATATGTATAAATACAAATATACAGAGAAGGAATGTTCTGGGCACACAATAAGCTATACCCTCATACTGTACTGTCTAAGGGAATCAATATGGCACCTCCTCCCATATGTATAAATACAAATATACAGAGAAGGAATGTTCTGGGCACACAATAAGCTATACCCTCATACTGTACTGTCTAAGGGAATCAATATGGCACCTCCTCCCATATGTATAAATACAAATATACAGAGAAGGAATGTTCTGGGCACACAATAAGCGATACCCTCATACTGTACTGTCTAAGGGAATCAATATGGCACCTCCTCCCATATGTATAAATACAAATATACAGAGAAGGAATGTTCTGGGCACACAATAAGCTATACCCTCATACTGTACTGTCTAAGGGAATCAATATGGCACCTCCTCCCATATGTATAAATACAAATATACAGAGAAGGAATGTTCTGGGCACACAATAAGCTATACCCTCATACTGTACTGTTCCTAAGGGAAATGATATGCTAGCCCCACTTTCCAGAAATAGAAGACAAAATAATATTATTTGTTTAAAGTACTGGGAATACATAGAATATTATGCTGAGAGTTTGACAAGGTTAATGCATAAATATAACAGATATCATCATCTGTACAAAAGGATAGATAAGAGACAGGGGACATGTACAAATCTAAATGAATAATATGCATTTCTAGGCTTTCTGGCCACATTGAAAGCTGAGAATGATGAGAAAGAGCCACTGGCACGGCCATAAGGAGATTTCTCTGCTTTATTACCTATTTGCATTTCAGGTGTTGTTCATGGAGTGTCTCTTGTAACATATCTGCTGCTATGTGTATCCACGTATATCCAGTCTGAAGCACCACGTTCATTCCAAAAAGCTATTGATAAGTCTGAATGGACCCAATTATTGAAAATGTGCTCTGTACCTGGCATATAATCAAGATAATACCTGTAAACCATGTTTGTTATTTTGTAATCCTAAAGATCTCCCCTCTAATAGTTTTAAAAAATAATTCAAATCAAAATTTAAAATACATGAAAAATTTTTCAATGTTTCTTCAAAAACTTACCATCTGTACATGATGTTCTTCCACCATCATATTCAATGACAAAAAGATCAAAAAAATACAGGTTAGAATTTCCATTGACAAAAGAAGAAATTATAGTATCCTTAGATCCCTCTATTATTTTTTTAAATATGTAATAAACATTTGCAAATTATAAAATGAATTTTTCCATATACAAATTTTTACTATTAAATCTTTAATATCTTATGCTTTTAAAGTGTGAATTAATCTCGAATGGCGTCATTATTATATCTTCTGTGTCCTTTTTAAAATTTAAAACAGACTGAAATTTTTTTTAATCACATTGCCAATATTTAATTTCGAACACCTGTGCCCACAGCGCCCTTTTTTCATAAAATATCCAAAAAGAATAATTTATTATCTAAAAATCACAAGTTCTGATGTGGATAATTATCAGCGTCAATTCACGCAAAATTCCCATTATTTTTTTGGATGAAAAAAACCAAACAACACAAAGTTCTGATATTTGGCTCTGTGCTGTGAAACTGTTCTCCTCGAATATTATCAAGAAATGAATGATCAAATTCTACTCAAAGTCTTGTGTTTGTGAATAAATCATATTGACAGAAATTTTATTTTAAAAATAAGAACAAATGCAGATAGAAAATTTTTGAATTTTTTTGTTTTGTCCTGAGTAAATTTCACTGTCCTTCTAACGAGCAAAAGGTAAATATTGAAAACTCAGTTTAAGAACCAATAACATGAAAAATTCCAATTGTTGATTTGATATTTATTTAGCTACATTCTTGAAAGTTTTGAGGGCCATATTTATAAATAGCCGCTTTAAATTTGGTGTAAAATGAAACATCTTTCTATAAAGCTGTAGGTAAGATCTTCTCCTTTTGGTAGAATTTCCATCATAAAGTTTCTGGGAGCGGGAATTAGGATAGGTTCTTACAACATTGTAATGCTCGAAAAAAGTTTATGAAGTTTATTCATACATTTTCAAGATGTACACATTGAAAGAATTTCGCCATTATTTAAAAGTAATTTTTAACTTGCCAAATTTTAAACTTTTGCCTCCTTACATGGTCGGGCATTGTATTTGTATTCATTGCATTTCCACGCCACTTTTGACTGAAATATGGTTCTAAACGAACATTATGTAGTATTTACTAAAACTAGAATTTATCTTATATTTTATAAAAACAAAATCAAACTCCCATACACAAATTTTACTAACATCAAAAAAGCAGCTCGAAAAAGTCTGTGTTGGAAAATTCTCGTCAAAATCGTGCAACAATTCAAATTGTACAAAAAAAATGATGCCCGAATCGTACTATTTTTTTTAGTTGTTGAAAAAACTCAAACAAGAGAGTTCTCGGTGAACAACCTGAAAAATTTAAATTAATCGAGTTTTCCACGGGAAAAAACCTCGAATCATTTGATTATTCTAGCAAAACCTTCAGAAAAGAACTTGAACATTATGAAGGTTACAAACATCATCAAATGGTTCAAGAGATCTCTGCCATTGGCTTCTACATGGCTGCGACAGGTTTTAGATGGTGTATTTTTCGATTCTAGCTATTTCCAGGGTCGGGGGAAAAATAAATCTCGAGAAAAAAACATTTTTTTTTACAAAAAAACAAAGAAATTTATGTATAAACCTGAAAAAATAAATTTTTGACTGAAAAATCACTTTGAAAACTTGAATTTTTCATGGAAAATACAACTCAACTCTTAATAAATCTCCCCTTAATTTTTTGCTTTATGATGCCAGCACTGTTTACTACCTCTTGATAAATAAACCTTTAAGTCTTGTCTTATTTGGTTGTACCCATAGAATTCCAGCAGTGTTGGTAAATGCACTCTTAATTCTTGGGAGTTTTTTGGTTGAACCCATAGCATGCCAGTACTATTACCTACCTCTTTGTCAATGAGCCCTAGGTTTAAATTCTAGCTATTTCCAGGGTCGGAAATTAATTTTTTTTGAACTAATGTGCCAAAACTAGCACAGATCAAGAAACATCTTCAGGAACCTTTGCCATTGACTTCTACATAACCTCGACAGGTTTTAGCCGGAGTATTTTTAGATTTGGATTTTTAGCAGCTTTGGTGTATAATACATCACTAGCAATTCAAGTTTTTATTAAAAAAACTTATTCAAGTTATTTCAAAATTGAGGTTTAATAAATAGGCCCCTATGTGTCAATGTTTTTTAGGATATATTTTAGGTTCTGGTGTTAATGGGATTTTAATGTTCAAAAAACAATTTTTGAGCTCTGCTAGATTGAAATAAAAGGGAGGATCTGGAGAGACTCAAGGAAAGAACAAAAACATAAAGACATTTCTTAGCCAGAAAGAGAGAGAGAAAGCTGCTGATGAACAGAATTGCCTTCCAGCTGGAGGGAGATCAAGTGCTGGCTAGTTGTCTCCTTCTCAGCACAAAGAAATCTCAGGAGAGGACTCTCCTAATTCCATGGGGGATGATTTGGTCTTGCAGACCCTGTGCCTTCTTCTTGCTGTGACGTTTCCTCTCCCACACAAAGCCAAATGCGTTGGAACAGCTTTGTTGGAAACGATTCGGCAAGTTTATTTTTACTAAAACAATAGTTCTGCCTGTTTTACATCTTGTTGGGTCAAGATTCAATGTTTTTTTAAATTAGTCTCTTTTTTGTTGTTGACCTTGGGCTCCATTTTCTAGTGGGAAGACAACAGACTTTGTATGTCTTGCAAACAGAAGCCAGACATATAAAAAGAGAATTGGATATAAAATGTTATGTAAACAACAGAAGTAAAAATCAACATCCAATGATGTGCACTTTGTAGATGTTGGCGTCTAATTATAGAGATTGACTGTCTTACTCAACGTGGTTTTAATGGCTTCACCATATATATTTGAGTTATTTTGATGCTTCTCAAATGAGGAATCTTTAGCCTCTATTGTAACTAACGACTTCCGCCAACTTCCACTGAAACATTATTTGCTATGTCTAGTGAAATTCTTTATACAGCACGTAGGTTAACAAGTCCATAAAAATGGACAGATTTGCAGCAAATAGAATTTGCATGAAAATGTTTATGTTTGCATTTATTTGTTTTTATTTCTAGCCTCCTTTAATAGTGTCATTAGATGGCTATAACCAATGCAACTATATATTTTTGAATGGATTTGACCAAAATAAGGTGAATTTCAATAACAATTGGAAGGTCTGCCTGTTAGAGGCTCATAATAAAAAGTTTTTTCCCTTAGCCAGAGCCCAGACCCTTATCTCAAACATGTACCCCCACATGTATTCACCCTCGAAGCTTCTTTCCTCGCTCACATTTGGCCTATAGGCAAACGACATATAAAAGCCAACGGTAAACAAAACTTCCCAACAATCTGACTCACTCTTCCTTCCACCCCCGTGTCAAAAGGGATCATCAGAACAGAAAGGCTGAATGATTTGAAAAATATAACGTTACGAGATGAAAGCCTGAGGCGAGATTGTTGCACTGAATAGGCAATTTAGTATCCATGGGTGAACACTGTAATCTTAGAATAAACCTTTTTTTTATTTTTGTAAATATCATGATGTCTCACCTCCCAAACAATCTGCCCCAGATACAATTTATAACGGCCTATTTGCCGTATTATTCGCCGACACTGGATTCATTTAGAGAAGGCAAATGAGACAGGAAAGTATAACTGTGAGAAGACAAGACTAGCAATATAAAGATACTTAGAAGGAATTGTCAGACATCTGACAGCTCCATAGACGATACAAATTCCTGTTTTATTTTCAAAAAGGAAATCTATCTGTACATTGTGCATTTAATAATACTCAACATTATTATCAATATCAATGATGGGAAAATATATACTTTCTTTGTGGCACTGAAGCCATTTACCGCAACCCTAGCTCAGGAAATAGATGGAATTATTCAATCTATGATTTTTCTTGGGAAGTTGGCTTTAATTGTAGGAGGGTTGCTCAGGTAGCAGGTTTTCAATGAAAGCCAATTCAGTAGTCAATGTTATCATGATAAACGAAGGAAAACATATAAACAATTTACCATTTTGAAATATATACCCTTAACTCTTCTCCTCTGCTCCTTGTAGCAAAATACCCATGTTGACTTGTTCATGAGTAAAATATGGTTGTTGCATATAGGTGGATAAAGAAAAGAAAATAACAAAGAGGACATATTAGGCACCTATGTAGTGCAAACAAAGTAATGAAAGTAGAGAACACTTTCCTTATGTCTCTGTCCCTATATATTAAACTCTACAATCCCTATTTCTGTAGGGAAATGAGAGAGAGCAGACAGTAACCCTTCCAACACTTTCCTCTTGTCTCTATATATTAGGTACCTATCTAGTGTTACCAATCCCTATTTCTGTAGGGAAATGAGAGAGAGCAGACAGTAACCCTTCCAACACTTTCCTCTTGTCTCTATATATTAGGTACCTATCTAGTGTTACCAATCCCTATTTCTGTAGGGAAATGAGAGAGAGCAGACAGTAACCCTTCCAACACTTTCCTCTTGTCTCTATATATTAGGTACCTATCTAGTGTTACCAATCCCTATTTCTGTAGGGAAATGAGAGAGAGCAGACAGTAACCCTTCCAACACTTTCCTCTTGTCTCTATATATTAGGTACCTATCTAGTGTTACCAATCCCTATTTCTGTAGGGAAATGAGAGAGAGCAGACAGTAACCCTTCCAACACTTTCCTCTTGTCTCTATATATTAGGTACCTATCTAGTGTTACCAATCCCTATTTCTGTAGGGAAATGAGAGAGAGCAGACAGTAACCCTTCCAACACTTTCCTCTTGTCTACCAATACCTCGAAGAGCATGATGGAACACTTAACAATATCTAGAAAAATTAACAATTTTCAAATTTCCCTGAAAATGACATAATTTGAGACTTGTAGAAACATTTTAGAGGCCTATTTATTAAAAGTTGGCTTTTAGTGGTTGTAAAGGTTTTTGAAACTGTGATTAAACTGTATTTTGCTAAAACCACAAATGCCATGAAAGTTATTGAAGATCCAAATATAAAAAGTATCAACAGAAAAAATGCTGAATAATAGCAAAACTAACCCATCAGAAAGTCTGAATTGTTTAAAAATGGT
The DNA here is from genome assembly GCF_017654675.1 of Xenopus laevis. Classification (NCBI taxonomy): domain Eukaryota; kingdom Metazoa; phylum Chordata; class Amphibia; order Anura; family Pipidae; genus Xenopus; species Xenopus laevis. Next base: position 1,591,715 of record NC_054377.1, read on the forward strand.
CCAATAAGATCAGCACAGCTCCCATTGACGTCTGTGGGACATCGATAGGAGAGCTTTTACTTGGCAAAGCTTTGTATTTTTCGTGGTTCTTACACTTAATAAATCTTGAATTTTTAGAGTTTTAGAGAAATAAAATAAAGATGATTTTTTTAGAGGAAAAAATACGATTCATGAAAAAAATAGAAATTTGAATTTTATTAAATCATCATATTTATTGTCATCCCAATAACAGCATCAGAATATTTTCTCTACAAAGTTTTACTTAGGGACCTTTGTAAGATTGCTCGAGCTTTTCGGCATCTCTAGGAGATGAAAAAATTCGGAAACTAAACACTGCCAGCGTTTTTCTGTATTCTAAAAGCCTATTTAGGTTAAATTACATAAATTGTTGAGGTTTTTCAGCCGGAAGCTCATGTAAGGTTTCCTTAAAGATTGCTCCAGCAAAAAAGATAGGCTACATATCCTACTAGAGAACAGAAAGGGGTAAATTAATATTTTGTTTAGAAAAATATTTGTCACCTATTTATGAAACATGGGAAAGTGGAAATTGAAAAAAATGCCTACCTGACCTTGTTTCAAGGAGATAAAGAAAAAGTTACTTTTATAGTTTTGGTTTTTAAATTTTTGGCGGGGATTGGCTTTCAAAATGAAAGTTTTAAAAAGTTACAATTTAAGTTCCACAAGAGCATATTACATCAACAAGATTCAATAAGGTCAAGTCATAATTTTGCATTCAATGCATGTCGCATTAGCTGATCAGATTAAAGTGAAAGTTGATCTTAGAATTCAATTTTTCTATAATGTAGACATTTATCTGCTGAGGCAATGTGCAGATGCTTTTAATTCACAATGTTTGAGTTTTTTTCAAATATTTGTCATTCAAATGTTGTCTGGTTGTAACACTGTCTCTGGTCACGTTCTCTCATCTTCACTATTTAGTTGGTCAGTCAACTCAATATGTGGTTGTTAGGGTGACTTGTACCCTAGCAACCCAATGATAAGTTACATTTCAAACAGCTGCAGATGCTGAAACAGATTAAAACATAACTATTAGGGGGTTATTGATCAAAGATCAAATTTCGAATTTATGAGAATTTCTTTGTACTCACAACTCGAATGGGAGGTAATTTATGAAAAAACTTGAATGTCTAATATTCTATTGAATAGACCTGACTCGAAAATTCAAATCTTGCTTTCCTCCGAAAAAAACCTTAAATGTCAGGAAGGCTATTGACATATTTAGTTGGGTCAATAGACCTCTTCCATTGACTTGTAAATGAGCTTGACATATTTTAAGTATCGAATTAGAACTGTTTCCATGGTCGAGGTGTGATAAATCTCACATTCGAATTTACATTTGAGTTGGTGTTTTTAAATTCGAATTTGTTCTGATAAAAAAAATTTTTGGGAAAATTACGAATTTACCATTCGAACCTTAATAAATCTGAACCTTTGGGGCTGATTCACTAAGGGTCGAATATCGAGGGTTAATTAACCCTCGATATTCGACTAGGAATTGAAATCCTTCAACTTCGAAGGATCGAACGATTAAATCCTTCGAATCGAACGATTCGAAGGATTCAAATCCAACGATCGAAGGAATATCCTTCGATCAAAAAAAGTTAGCCAAGCCTATGGGGACCTTCCCCATAGGCTAACAATGACTTCGGTAGCTTTTAGATGGCGAACTAGGGGGTCGAAGTTTTTTTTAAAGAGACAGTACTTCGACTATCGAATGGTCGAATAGTCGAACGATTTTTACTTCGAATCCTTCGATTCGTAGTCGAAGGTCGAAGTAGCCCATTCGATGGTCGAAGTAGCCAAAAAAAACCTTCGAAATTCGAAGTTTTTTACCTTCGAATCCTTCACTCGAAGTTAGTGAATCGGCCCCTTAGTGTTCTACATTATTTTATTCTGGATGTGTAACCACTTTTTATAAATGGAACAATTTTGTGCAAATGTTTCTCTTTTTACTATTATTCTCCTTTTATTCCCCTCCAGTAAATAAAGTGCAACCGTTATGAAAAATAATGCTTTGGACTGATGCGCTCTTCCGCTGACTTTCATTCTTTGCTCTTGTAATTCTTACTGTATTTTTAGTTGTATTTCGAATGGAGAGGAAATAAATTAAAAGTGGTTCTTGATGTCTGCCAGACAGACAACAGTCAAAGCATAAATTAGCATGGCAATGTGATTGGCACTGAAGAATGGCCCATAAATCATGAGGTATGTCAACAGAATTTCCAGCATGCGTGGCATCCAGCCGTCCCCGGCCAGGGGAAATATTATCATTTTAATTCTGTCACGGCGCTAAAGAAAGTTGATTATGGATGAGATGTTTCTCTTGTTACAATATTTCAAGTTGCATGAATAGTTATCGAGTATGTCAGTATTATTTAATAGACAGAATGGTCTGTGACACAATAAATCTTTCTGATTTAAAGTTGCTCTGCAGTCACTCAAAAAGTCCATTTGGCATCAAGTCCTCTGTTTATTGTGCTGGGTTCCCCGGAATAGCTACTGTATATGTGGATGTTTCTGCTCTTCAAGGCTAGGTAGGTTATTTTGCTATTTACCAACAAAAAGACACATCGGGTATAGTCCAGTTGTCCTTGACCAGAGCCAACACATGTCTCTGCTCTAGAGAACATTGGAGGTGCTTTTCGGGTCAAACATCCTCCCTGGTCTCAAACAAATTGCTAGATGTTATGTAGAATGAGCTGAAATGTGAAAATGTATTTGCAGGGTTACAAATTTTCCTGCCAACACAAATACAATGAAACTCACAAAACTTTCAGACTTGTAGAAACGTTTGATGGCAAGAACCATCTTGTATCCCAGTCAAGAGCAGTGGAGCACTGGTTGAACAATGGAAGACCTCTCAAAATTTAATGTGGCAAATTTCCCTAATTTCAGGGGTTCTCACTCCTGTGTGAACCCCCTCTCTGTCCTTTATAAACACAACTATCAGAAAAGTTTTATCAATCCGAGCTCTTTACATTTTCCATATTTCATCCTGGTTGACCTCAAGTTTATATTCTTTATTCTTAATCGGAAATGTGCCTCAACCTTCACTATATATGCTTTGGCATAAAATACAATATTTATTCTGACCTTATCACAGAGAGCTGTTGGTTTAATGAGAGGATATTACTGGCTCACACTTAGGGGCTGATTCACTAATTAACCCTCGATATTCGACTAGGAATTGAAATCCTTCGACTTCGAATATCGAAGTCGAAGGATTTAGCGCAAATGCTACGATCGTACGATCGAAGGATTATTCCTTCGATCGAACGATTAAATCCTTCGAATCGAACGATTCGAAGGATTTAAATCCAACGATCGAAGGAATATCCTTCGATCAAAAAAAGTTAGGCAAGCCTATGGGCTAACATTGACTTCGGTAGCTTTTAGCTGCCGAAGTAGGGGTTCGAAGTTTTTTTTAAAGAGACAGTACTTCGACTATCGAATGGTCGAATAGTCGAACGATTTTTAGTTCGAATCCTTCGATTCGTAGTCGTAGTCGAAGGTCGAAGTAGCCCATTCGATGGTCGAAGTAGCCCAAAAAATACTTTGAAATTCAAAGTTTTTTTTACTTCGAATCCTTCACTCGATTTTAGTGAATCGGCCCCTTACACTTGAATTGTGGCTCTATTTTGTTGCCACGTTTTTCCGCTCCGAAGAATTATAAAGGAGTTGGGTCGACTTTGTTTTAATAAAATACTGAGATAAACTTGAGTTTTAGTAAATAACCCCCTTACAATTCAATATGTATATATTTCTGAGGATCATCTGTTAATTACTTTCTAATGGCTTAGAAACTGTTATCGTAGGTGTGAAATTCCCAGTGTATCACACCAGAAAATTATATTCCTTCAACACACTTTGTATGTTTTAACTTTGTGGTGCTGCCAAAATACAGATGCTAAACTCCCTGATGGCTCACCTTGTAGACATGCTCTACAGCTAAACCACACAATTTACTTTGTGTAGCAACTTGTTAGATACAGGGATAAAGGGCTCTATGTAGCGCAAAACATGTCAGTTATATAAAGTACCAGTAGTAGTACATACTGCGTTTGAGTGCTCTTCTCTTCATTGTTTGACTATACTAAGGGGCCGATTCACTAACTTCGAGTGAAGGATTCCAAGTATAAAAACTTCGAATGTCAAAGTGTTTTTTGGACTACTTCGACCATCGATTGGGCTACTTCGACTGCGACTTCGAATCGAAGGATTCGAACTAAAAATCGTTCGACTATTCGACCATTCGATAATCGAAGTAATGTCTCCTTAAAAAAAACTTCGACCCCCTAGTTCGCCATCTAAAACCTACCGAACTCAATGTTAGGCTTTCCTAAGTTTTTTTGATCGATGGATATTCCTTCGATCGGTGGATTAAAATCCTTCGAATCGAACGATTCGAAGGATTTAATCGTTCGAACGAAAGGAATAATCCTTCGATCGTTCGATCGTACTACCTGCGCTAAATCCTTCAACTTCGATATTCGAAGTCGAAGGATTTTAATTCCCAGTCGAATATCGAGGGTTAATTAACCCTCGATATTCGACCCTTGGTGAATCGGCCCCTAATTGTATTTCTAAATTGTAAAGTGGTCCTTTAAGATAATGGCTGTGGGAAGTAATAAAAGCTTGTCTGATACATAAGGGGAAGCAGCTACTGAGGGGTTTTTGAGACTGTTTTGGTCTAAATTACATGGCCTTCCTTTATTCTATTCATGGCATTGTTCACTTTACTGGTTTCTCCATCATTACATGCTTTCTTTTTAAGTGAAAAATGGCAAATTTTCCAATAGTTAATTATAATACGGAAATGAACAAACTGAGATTAATATTCAAAGCTCTATCTGTAAATTCACAAGAAACGCAATCTAAATAAGGAAAAATGACTAACTGTATTTCCTACATCATGAGTGTCACTCTCCCAATGCAACAAACATTGTAATTGTGTGTGTATAATTATATCCCTTAGAAATATAAGTAGAAGGATTGGTACCGTTTTCATGAAGGTCTGTCACTCATGAATATATCTACAGAATTATATTCATAGCTTCATTTTACCCCTTGGTCTCAATTGTACAATCTGAAGTCATATTGTTTTTTGGTTGTGAATGAAATGGAAGAATATTGGTCATAGTTTAAAACTGACCCCTCGGAATCAGTCAGGAGGCACCAAAGAGGGTGGTTTAGTTTGCCATTGCACTCCAAACCTTGATTTGGGGTCCCCAAGGGATAAATGGGATGGGAAACTAAGGGGATGATTTATTAAGTCACACTTTTTTTTTCTACAACTGTTTTGGAATTTATTATGTGACAAAACTGTGACAATTTCAAATACTAAATTAGTCCACCTAAAACCTGTCAAAAACATGTAGAAGTCAAGGGAAGATGTTCTTGAAGATGTTTCTTGACATTGCGATCTGTGCTGGTTTTGGTAGGATAATCCGAAAAAAATCTGGGTTTTCAGGCGACAGCTCGAAAGAGTCAAGCAATTCAGAAATCAAACTCGAAAAGTTCGTACTTTGATGTTGACATTACAAAAAAGTCGTAGTTGTTGTTCATGCTTTTTTAGTTCGGATTTTTTCCTAAATTTCATGACATTCGTGAGTTTAGTCCTGGTTTCAAAAAACTTCTATAAGTTCGTCCTTTGATGTTGACAGTACGAAAAAGTCGTAGTTGTTGTTCATGCTTTTTTAGTTCGGATTTTTTCCTAAATTTCATGACATTCGTGAGTTTAGTCCTGGTTTCAAAAAACTCGAAAAGTTCGTCCTTTGATGTTGACAGTACGAAAAAGTCGTAGTTGTTGTTCATGCTTTTTTAGTTCGGATTTTTTCATAAATTTCATGACATTCGTGAGTTTAGTCCTGGTTTCAAAAAACTCTAAAAATCACTAAGATTTGACCTTTAATAAATAGTAACATGTAAACCCAATGATGCCATTTTTTTTATTCTACTCAAGTGACATTAAGGGGCACATTTACTTAGGGTCGAATATAGAAGTCGAAGGATTTACCACTATTCGTTCATTCGCACGATCGTAGGAAAAATCGTTTAAAACGAACGATTAAAACCTTCGAATCGAACGATTCAAAGGATTTTAATCCATCGATCGAATGTTTTTGCTTCGATCAGAAATTTGTTGGAAAGCCTATGGGGACCTTCCTAACATTGATACTCGGTAGATTTTAGGTGGCGAAGTAGTTGGTCGAAGTTTTTTTTAAAGAGACAGTACTTCGACTATTGAATGGTCGAATGGTTTATAGTTTGAATCGTTTGATTCGAAGTCGTAGTCGAAGTAGCCAATTCGATGTATTTTTTATTCTATTCCTTCACTCGGGCTAAGTAAATGTGACCCTAAGTGTAAAATATCTAGGATTTACGGAAAATAATTGTATAATAATTTATTTTATACACAATTCAGCGTTGCATGAAGGCTTGGGGGTGTTTATTTGCTCATATTCCTTTTCTGAATTCTACCTTGTATTGTTATTAAGTGAATTTCCCTTTCACTAGCCATTTTCTGCTATCTATAGAAAAACCGATGGCTGGTTCGTGAGACCTGAAAGGCAGACCTGCCTGTCACAGCCTTGTAAAGCCATGAGCGTTCGCTCATCTTGAATGCCGTTATGTAAATGCCTGCGTTTTAACGAGATACATTCACACTTCACAAGGCCTAACAAATAGAAATATGAAATATCCAGAGCCTCGTCAATTCTGTAATAATTAAGCTGATGGCCTATTATATTCCGGCGCGAATCAATCGCAGTATCTGTTGGTGGCGCTTAAGTTCCCCGAGGTTGGCACGCGTCCAGGCCCTGTTATACAATTGAATCTGTGCAGCTGCATCTGAAGACTTATTTGCCTTTTCTATTCAGAAAGAATAGCCGGGTAACAATGGAGTGCAACCACTTCAGCGTAATTGTACGCAAAGAGAGGGAACATATTTAGAAATCCTGTTCTTGTTTAGCAGGTGCTCTGATTTTATCTGGATCTGAATTTCGAAGGGTGGAGGGAAAGGAGGGGACTCGTCTTAACAGGATCTAACCTACAGCTGTTAGGGACCAGGACAGTGCAGGAAACGCCGCGCCGAACGATAATTACTCATTCTTAGTGCCGCGCGTGGAGACCAATGCTTAGCAATGAAATTATCCGGCATTCTCTAGGGGTTTTTTTTTTTTTACATTACATTGTGGTCCACAATGATTCGTAAGAACAATTCTACTCCTTAATAATCCAACTTTAAATCTTTTATTTTTCTTCTACGAAAATTGGCCTAAACACTCGCATCTTCCATTCAGACTGCGGTCTATTTCCATATTCAATTTGCGCTTTTAAATGCAAAGTGTGTACACCTGTTGTCAGCGTAACAATGGGATGTTCCACTTGATAGAACAAATTGTTCCACTAAGACATGAGGAATTAGACAAATTGCATAGTTTTTTTTCCTCATTTCCCTGTGATTAGGTTGTAGGGTATTTATATTCTACACCTGTGGATCAAAGAAGATACATTTATATTAAGTCAAGGCATGTAACATTGATTCCACCATCCCCTTTCCCCACCAACATTGCCTTGGTAGAAGCACCAGCGGAACTCAAGACTAACACAATGAAATGTCCAAATTTGTAGTGAAAAATTAAAATGCTAATAAAAAAATATATACTATTTAGTTAACATTAGTTTCAGTGACCACAAAAGTTTCCTGAGGCTAACTCATTGACATGTCCTGTTTCTCCAGTATTCACGAACAAATGATGTGAAAGCTTCAAAAGTCTAAACTGGAAACAATTTCAAAACCAAATCCTCCACAAAATTTCTGCTACATCATGAACTGAATTCTGACCTTAGTTTGCATGTTCAAATTTATGCAAATTAGACCAGAAATTCCAATTTAAACATTTGCTTCAATCATGAAATACAAGGACCCCTCTGTACTACTGAGCCCCCACAATCTTGCATATAGCGATCTGTTCAGGAACCCTACTGGCCCCCTCTATAATCCTGCACCCCAAACCTTGGGGATAATGATCTGTATCTCACACATATATTGATATTGTACATCAGTCAGGAACCCCACTGTCCCTCTATACTCCTGCACCCCCAAACCTTGGGATAATGATCTGTATCACACACATATATTAATATTGTACATCAGTCAAGAACCCCACTGTCCCTTCTATACTCCTGTACCCCCAAACCTTGGGATAATGATCTGTATCTCACACATATATTAATATTGTACATCAGTCAGGAACCCCACTGTCCCTCTATACTCCTGTACCCCCAAACCTTGGGATAATGATCTGTATCTCACACATATATTAATATTGTACATCAGTCAGGAACCCCACTGTCCCCTCTATACTCCTGCACCCCCAAACCTTGGGATAATGATCTGTATCTCACACATATATTAATATTGTACATCAGTCAGGAACCCCACTGTCCCCTCTATACTCCTGCACCCCCAAACCTTGGGATAATGATCTGTATCTCACACATATATTGATATTGTACATCAGTCAGGAACCCCACTGTCCCTCTATACTCCTGCACCCCCAAACCTTGGGATAATGATCTGTATCTCACACATATATTAATATTGTACATCAGTCAGGAACCCCACTGTCCCCTCTATACTCCTGCACCCCCAAACCTTGGGATAATGATCTGTATCTCACACATATATTGATATTGTACATCAGTCAGGAACCCCACTGTCCCTCTATACTCCTGCACCCCCAAACCTTGGGATAATGATCTGTATCTCACACATATATTGATATTGTACATCAGTCAGGAACCCCACTGTCCCTCTATACTCCTGCACCCCCAAACCTTGGGATAATGATCTGTATCTCACACATATATTGATATTGTACATCAGTCAGGAACCCCACTGTCCCTCTATACTCCTGCACCCCCAAACCTTGGGGATAATGATCTGTATCTCACACATATATTGATATTGTACATCAGTCAGGAACCCCACTGTCCCTCTATACTGCTGCACCCCCAAACCTTGGGATAATGATCTGTATCTCACACATATATTGATATTGTACATCAGTCAGGAACCCCACTGTCCCCTCTATACTCCTGCACCCCCAAACCTTGGGATAATGATCTGTATCTCACACATATATTGATATTGTACATCAGTCAGGAACCCCACTGTCCCATCTGTTTTTCATACATATTTTCACATTTTCCAGGAACCCCACTGTGCTCTCTATATACTTGTAACTCACAGCAGCTGTTGGTTCCATTGTTGTGCCACTGTAGACACATTTAGAAGTTCTATCAATACACTGAAGAGTGGTCATGGTGTGTTCCTTGGCCACAGAGAGGATCTAATAATCCTACAAAGCTTTTTCCTTTTTTAAAATGTTTTCCATAGAGATAGCACTTAATGGGAATGTATTTAATAAAAGTCTGTTTTCTAGACATTAACCAGAATAGCTCTAGTAAGGAAAGATAATATGCCATTTATTTGCCTTTACAGAATTTCACATGAAATGGATAATGTTAAACGATAAACAAGAAGCCTCTTTCAGTACAAATGGGAATAAGGCTCGAGATGCTTTATGGAGATATGTTATGCAGGAATATGTTGGAGTGGGCTGAATCTCTATTGGAACGGATAAGCACATGTGAGAGTGCTATTTAGAGATTCTAAGAATAACTCTATTTCTCTTTATCTGAGTGAAATTTCCACTTTGATATTTATTGAAATGCAAGCTATGTTGTTGTTGGGTCCTAAACAATGACAGGGTAGGTCCTTAAGATTATTGCTACAAAAGACTGTAATGGTGAATAGGAAAATGCTACGTTATATCTATGTTTTTTTTCCCTGCAACAGGTATAAGGAGATGATTATACTGTAAAAAAAAACCAGTGTTTGTAGCCACAAAATGTAGGTTAAACAGTAGAAGGTATATTTAGTTTGCCCATTTAGTCCTATGCCTGTAATAGAGTTGGTGATGTGCTTAACTGATTACAGTATGTAAACAACAACAATGGGTGGTCTTTAAGGTAAACATTTCATTGTATTTTGGTTTCGTGCATAGAATTCATTTCTTAGTGGGATAGTGGGGTAGACTGGGGTGCAGTCACTGCATGGACATTTCCCTTCTATATTGCCTCCCCTAACCTTTGTTCTAACCAACAGTTGCTTTGGGGGAAAGTCCAGTTGCTTTAGACTTATCATTACTGGATACTATTTAATATGACTTGTATAAAAGAACCGCTATCATAATTCAGTGCCAAGATGGCTTCCTTTGTCTATAGTATCTATCATCTTCTTCCTTCTGTTTCACTCCCATTTCATTTGTTCTGTCTGTTTTCTTGTTTCTTTCCCCTCTTTTGTACCCCAAGGAAGATAGAGATGGGCAATTCGGGTGATATTTAAAGTATCTGAAAGAGCTGAAAGCAGGGCCAGACTGGCATTCAAAATAGTCCCTGGCATTTCAAGTACACAGAGCTTCGAACATCCTCCAGCAGCCTAATAAATAATGTCTATGGCAACTTAAAGCTAGATGTCCTTAAACCTAAACCTAAGGTTCATATGTAAAGTCACCAGGAAGGCTCAATGGAATAGTCTATAATGTCTATTTGGTAAGTAATTTGGAGAGCTACAAGGGCTAGGAAGTATAGTCAATACAGTTTATATATGAAAGTAACTGGGAGGTCAGAAAGGATAAGCAATAAAGTTTATATAGAAAGTAATACAATACAGTTTGAATGTCAAGTAACTAAGAAGGTTTAATGAAATAGACAATTAATTTCAAATGGAAAGTAACTGGAAGGGCTGAATGGGAAAGACAGAGGGCTGAAAGGATAGTCAGTATAGTTTACTTGGAGGAAGAAAGTTCCTATTGAAGGAGAAACTGAGCTAGGCAATGAATTTCAAATGGAAAGTAACTGGGAGGTCTGAAAGGATAGTCAATAAAGTTATAGTCAATATAGTTTATATGGGAAGTAACTGGGAGGACTGAAAGTATAGTCAGTAACTTTTACATGAAAAGTAACTGGGAGGGCTGAAATGATAGTCAATAAAGTTAATGTTGGAAGTAACTGGGAGCTCTGATACTATAGTCAGTAAAGTTTATATGGAAAATAACTGGAATGGCTCAAAGGATAGTCAATAAAGTTTATATGGGAAAGTAACTTTGAGGGCTGAATGGATAGGCCATACATTCTATATGGAAAGTAAATGGGAGGGTTGCAAGGATAGGCAAAACATTTCAAATGGAAAGTAACTGGGAGGGCTGAAAGGATAGTCAATAAAGTCTATGTGGAAAGTAACTGGATGGACTAAAAAGCATAGTCAATAATGTTGATATGGGAAGTAACTGGAGAGCTAAAAAGATAGGCAATAACGTTCTTATAGTTAATAAAACCATTGCTCTCTCAAAGCACGTTAAAATCAGCTAATATAAAAGTGAAGTAAAATGCTGTAAATACCTAAGGGGTTTCACACCTATTAGCACTTTATCATAAGTTTCACATGCAGGTGTGATGCCACTATAAATAGAAAAAGGAAGAGATGGGGTGGGGGTAACAAATAATAACATCCCGGGAAATAAAATATAAATATCAAAGAAAAAAACAATATAACCAATAATGTTTTAGGCTTCTAAAAACCACACCCAAGCGGGTGACAGAACCCTCCATCCAGTACTGATATTTGTACAGGCCCCACAAACTCTTTCACTTATTCACAGGAAGGTAATAAGGTGGTTTTAGGTCCCTTCATATTCTCTTATTCAATATTCTCTTATTCACTATCAATTAGAACTAAAGACATATAATGATGCTACAGAGGTAATAGAACAAGTCATGGCCATAAATGGGTCACATTGGTGCAGAAATTATACTAACATAGATAGCTACAATGCCTGAATATAGACTTGGGTTCAACCCTTTGGAAACCACTCAACAGGTTCAAGGTTACAGATATATAGAAACATTGAGGTGTCACCCTGCTATAGTTCCAGGGGTACCCAGGGTACAAATAAGCACTCACCCCAAATCTCCCCCTAACTGACCTTCAGACTGGGCCCCCTTAGCTCATAACAAGGTTACAGATATATAGAAACATTGGGGTGTCACCCTGCTATAGTTCCAGGGGTGCACAGGGCACAAATAAACACTCACCCCAAATCTCCCCCTAACTGACCTTTAGACTGGGCCCCCTTAGATCATAACAAGGTTACAGATATATAGAAACATTGGGGTGTCACCCTGCTATAGTTCCAGGGGTACCCAGGGTACAAATAAGCACTCAACCCAAATCTCCCCCTAACTGACCTTCAGACTGGGCCCCCTTAGCTCATAACAAGGTTACAGATATATAGAAACATTGGGGTGTCACCCTGCTATAGTTCCAGGGGTACCCAGGGCACAAATAAGCACTCACCCCAAATCTCCCCCTAACTGACCTTCAGACTGGGCCCCCTTAGCTCATAACAAGGTTACAGATATATAGAAACATTGGGGTGTCACCCTGCTATAGTTCCAGGGGTACCCAGGGTACAAATAAGCACTCAACCCAAATCTCCCCCTAACTGACCTTCAGACTGGGCCCCCTTAGCTCATAACAAGGTTACAGATATATAGAAACATTGGGGTGTCACCCTGCTATAGTTCCAGGGGTACCCAGGGCACAAATAAGCACTCACCCCAAATCTCCCCCTAACTGACCTTCAGACTGGGCCCCCTTAGCTCATAACAAGGTTACAGATATATAGAAACATTGGGGTATCACCCTGCTATAGTTCCAGGGGTTCCCAGTAGGGATGTAGCGAACTGTTCGCCGGCGAACTAGTTCGCGCGAACTTCGACTGTTCGCGTCCGCCGAATGTTCGCGAACGTCGCGCGACGTTCGCCAATAGGCGTTCGCGTCAAAAATCGTTCGACCATTCGACCATTCGATTCCTTCGACCGCTAAAATCGAAGGATTTTCGTTCGAATCGAACGATCGAAGCCATTGGATTGAATGAAATCATTCGATCGAATGGCTTCGATCGTTCGATTCGAACGAAAATCCTTCAATCGAACGATTAAAATCCTTCGATCGTTCGAATCGAACGATTTTCGGATGTTCGAAGTTCGCGAACTGTTCGCGAACTGTTCACATTTTTTGCCGGTGTTCGCGAACGGCGTTCGCGAACACATAAACGGCAGTTCGCTACATCCCTAGTTCCCAGGGTACAAATAAACACTCACCCCAAATCTCCCCCTAACTGACCTTCAGACTGGGCCCCCTTAGCTCATAACAAGGTTACAGATATATAGAAACATTGGGGTAACAGTCACCCTGCTATAGTTCCAGGGGTACCCAGGGTACAAATAAGCACTCACCCCAAATCTCCCCCTAACTGACCTTCAGACTGGGCCCCCTTAGCTCATAACAAGGTTACAGATATATAGAAACATTGGGGTGTCACCCTGCTATAGTTCCAGGGGTACCCAGGGCACAAATAATCACTCATGCCAAATCTCCCCCTAACTGACCTTCATACTGGGCCCCCTTAGCTCATAACAAGGTTACAGATATATAGAAACATTGGGGTGTCACCCTGCTATAGTTCCAGGGGTACCCAGGGTACAAATAAACACTCACCCCAAATCTCCCCCTAACTGACCTTCAGACTGGGCCCCCTTAGCTCATAACAAGGTTAAAGATATATAGAAACATTGGGGTGTCACCCTGCTACAGTTCCAGGGGTACCCAGGGCACAAATAAGCACTCACCCCAAATCTCCCCCTAACTGACCTTCAGACTGGGCCCCCTTAGCTCATAACAAGGTTACAGATATATAGAAACATTGGGGTGTCACCCTGCTACAGTTCCAGGGGTACCCAGGGCACAAATAAGCACTCACCCCAAATCTCCCCCTGGGTAATAATACATTTTTCATCTAATTTATATATCATCTTTCCTTAACAGAAAACCATTGGCAATTCTTTCAGACGTTCCAGCAGATACAGATGTTCTATCACAGCAGTTACTATCACAGCACTTTATTGTCAGATATAATTAAAGTGAAGCAGATTAGATGATGAGAAGGCCCCATACCCGCTGGTATTGTTGGATGCTCACAGTCATGGGGAAGAGAATTAAAATTTAATTTACAGACTAATGCATTAACATCTTTAGCCATAGCCATTGTATGAGTTATAGAGACAGTAATGTTATAGATACAAAGTAGCAATGGCATGTAGCTCAGTGCTTAACAATAACCTTAGGGCACCCCAATAACTGTGAGGTTCTAAGTGCCCAACAGGCAGTGCACTCTGTGTGGTCCTTACGTGTTTAACTCTATGCTGAGCGGTGCCTCCCATGCGTGGAATCGGCGCTTCAGCAAAATATCCGTGTTTAACATTCAATTTACACTCTATCATGTAGAAAAACAATTTCATGCCATGTTTTCTAGTTATCGAGCAGTTGTTCCGTGCAGCGGGGAGTTTTTCTTGACTCGAGTAAGAATCAACAATTTACTCATTCCATTTCTAAAGCGCTTTTTTTTTCCCCCATCAGAATAATTGTTTGAAGCTGCAGTATTTTTACATTTCAAAGGGCGAGATAACAATGTGATTTAAGAAGACTGCAGGGAACGGCAGAGAGAACATGCATCTTTAATGTCTCGCTGGCCATGCTGCCTCTTCATTCCATAAACGGGGTGTAAATAGATGTTTGTGTATATATACATAGAAATGTTTATATCATTGTACATAGAATCATATTAATTATTATATTGATATTAATACAGTATATTACTCATGATAATTTTATTATAATAATATTAGACAGTAATTATGCTTTCTATTAATTATTATAATATTAAGGCATGCATTTTTATATGACAGTAGCTTTGTTCCCCAACAACTCTAATTTTTTAAATTCAGTGTTCAGCGGCCTTTATTATTACAAGAATAACTGATGGAAACAGCAGGAAAGGGAACTATTTCCTAAGTAAGCTACTTCAGGAATAAATTGTAATGATTGCTCATAGCAAACTTTGACAGCATATGTATTCCCTTGTACTAAGCACAATTCAGCAGGAACAGCCCCTAAGTTTGCTCATAGTCTGTACAGAGAGATCCCATAAAACTATGACAGCATAGGTATTCCCTGTACTAAGCACAATTCAGCAGGAACAGTCCCCTAAGTTTACTCATAGTCTGTACAGAGAGATCCCATAAAACTATGGTACATAGGTATTCCCTGTACTAAGCACAATTCAGCAGGAACAGCCCCTAAGTTTGCTCGTAGTCTGTACAGAGAGATCCCATAAAACTATGGCAGCATAGGTATTCCCTGTACTAAGCACAATTCAGCAGGAACAGTCCCCTAAGTTTGCTCATAGTCTGTACAGAGAGATCCCATAAAACTATGGCAGCATAGGTATTCCCTGTACTAAGCACAATTCAGCAGGAACAGTCCCTAAGTTTGCTCATAGTCTGTACAGAGAGATCCCATAAAATTATGGCAGTATAGATATTCCCTGTACTAAGCACAATTCAGCAGGAACAGCCCCTAAGTTTACTCAGACTTCAGCAGGCCACAGCAGGAATTTCCTACACATCACATTAGTTCCCTCTAACAGTAGGACATCAGGGACCCCATCAGTTTTTCTTTGTTTTTTCAAATGTGTTACACGATAAAGAACAGAAAAACGGAACATATTAGTATCAGGTGGTGCAACCAAATAACCATTTCTTTAGGTAAAACCTTGAACGACTTGCAGATTTTTCTTCTCTTCTATAGAAAAATGCAGTGGAGATTCCTTGCGTGATGAGTATATGAGCCCGGCCGCCTTTGCCCACATCTCCAGGCACAAATTCTATTTTCTCCGACGTATCTCTCTTTCTATAGTTATTTCATAAAATGATGCGGCGCAGAGGAAATACTTTATTGTGGAATTAATGGATTGGAACTAGGGCACTTATTTTATTATGACTTCCTTATCTCCCATAACCTTCAATTAAAAGGCAACACGATACCTTGTGTGTAAAAGGACGGACTGGGCAAATGGAAAAGTAATTATGTGCCATGATCATAATAATGTCGGCTGCTGGGGCGACTTAAGCACAGACCTGCTGGAGTAAATATTTAATGTTTCTACTAGAACCTGTAATGTGAGGGCAGGGAATGACCAAAATACAGGATAGATGATAGACAGATAATAGATGATGATGATAGATAGAGAGATTGATGACAGATATATATCTATATCTGTCTGTGTGTTATCTAATAGATAGATGATAGATAGATAGATAGATATATGATAGATAGATGATAGATAGATAGATTATAGATAATAGATATATAAATAGATAATAGATTGATGACAGATAGATAACACACAGACAGATACATAGATATAGATAGATGATAGATAGATGATAGATAAATAGATTATAGATAATAGATATATAAATAGATGATAGATAGGTGACAGATACATCATCGATAGATAGATGATAGCTAGAGATGATTGATAAAGAGATAGATGATAGATAGATAATAGATGATAGATAATAGATGATAGAGAGATATGACAGATAAATATAGATAATAGATAGATAGGTGACAGATAGATAACAAATAGATAGAGAGATGGATAGATAGATAGATAGATAGATAGATAATATATAGGTGATAGAGATAATAGATAGATGATAGATAGATAGATAGATAGACAGACAGACAGACAGACAGACAGACAGATAGATAGATAGACAGACAGACAGACAGACAGACAGACAGACAGACAGACAGACAGATAGATAGATAGATAGATAGATACAGGTATGGAATCCATGATCTGGAAAGCCATTATCCAGAAAGATCCAAATTACAGAAAGGCCGTCTCCCATAGACTGAATTTAGATTAGATAGATTTAATAGAATTTAGATAGATAGATAGATAGATAGATGATAGATAGATAGATAGATAGATAATAAATAGATAGATAGATAGATAGATAGATAGATAGATAGATAGATAGATAGATGATATATAGGTGATAGAGATAATAGATAGATAGATAGATAGATAGATGATAAATAGATGATAGATAGATGATAGATAGATAGATAGATAGATAGATAGATAGATAGATAATATATAGGTGATAGAGATAATAGATAGATGATAGATAGATAGATAGACAGACAGACAGACAGACAGATAGATAGATAGACAGACAGACAGACAGACAGACAGACAGACAGATAGATAGATAGATAGATAGATAGATAGATAGATAGATACAGGTATGGAATCCATGATCTGGAAAGCCATTATCCAGAAAGATCCAAATTACAGAAAGGCCGTCTCCCATAGACTGAATTTAGATTAGATAGATTTAATAGAATTTAGATAGATAGATAGATAGATAGATAGATAGATGATAGATAGATAGATAGATAGATAGATAGATAGATAGATAGATAGATGATAAATAGATAGATAGATAGATAGATAGATAGATGATATATAGGTGATAGAGATAATAGATAGATAGATGATAAATAGATAGATAGATAGACAGACAGACAGACAGACAGACAGACAGACAGACAGACAGATAGATAGATAGATAGATAGATAGATAGATAGATGATATATAGGTGATAGAGATAATAGATAGATAGATAGATAGATAGATAGATATATAGATAGATAGATGATATATAGGTGATAGAGATAATAGATAGATAGATAGATAGATAGATAGATGATAAATAGATGATAGATAGATGATAGATAGATAGATAGATAGATAGATAGATAGATAGATAGATAATAGATGATAGAGAAAATAGATAAATAGATAGATAGATGATATATAGGTGATAGGCAAGTGATAGATTAATGTTGCAGCTCTGAGACCAAACAGGCATTTAGTTCCCATTGGAATAAAGATATGGGACCTGAGCAAGATAAGTGGGAGGTGAAGGGCCCCTTAAATTAAAGGATATTTGTTTGGGGCCCCTTTCAGACTGTCCCGTTCATGATCGGAATCACATCTCTCCCGCAACTTTCACCTTATATACGTCCCGTCACCCACTCGCTGACATTCGTGGCTGAACGGCATTGCAGCTTGTCGGAAGGTGACAGTTTATGTGAATCCTCAAGCTGCCATTGTGTGAGTGACGCAAGATTGACAGGTGTCACGTAGCCGAGAGCAGAGATTGCCATGCAGCTAATCACGAGGCTTTACATATGTGTTTGTGGCACATTTCCTATGCAGATGAGGCATTAGCCCCGCACGGAGCCAATCAAGATGGAAATGAAGAGAGGGCAGCAAAGCCAAGGTGAATAATTAGCAGGATGGGGCCCAGACCTGGCGCTATTCCTCATGTGTCACGTCTGACAAGGTGCCAAATCCCTTGGCTCTCACCCTGTGAACCCTGCTGACTCGCTGCTAATGGAGACAAGCAGAGAAATTAATTACCTCCCGAATAAGTGTGAGATTCCCCCTGCGGGCTGTGTTATAGGGCCACACTAGTGGGAAGGAGCCCTCTGACAGGAACGCTTCCTAAATACCCTGCCCCCGAATGCTCATTTCTGGGCAATATCTCTTCATACATTACCAGTACTTACCGCGGTGCCGCAGAGCTTGCACTCTAACCCCTGCCTTGGAGCATTCAGTGTGGAGACCAAGGAGGCCACGCCGGCAAATACATCACTCTTGGCTTTCCTCAAAAACACCCAAATTCTTACCCAAACTGTTAGAAATGTCACTTTTCAGCTGAGCGTTTGCAGAAACCTCACAAGTGAACTTTACTGAGGGGCAGCAGCACTATAATGAGAAAACCAAAACAAATATTCCAAATAAATCTTTCCATTCTAGTCCACCAGGTCGTTTCTAATGCCACTGTCAAGTAATTCATTTGTGTAAGAATCATATTAAACTGCACCTCTCACCAGGCTCAGTCTGACCCCATGTCCCATAATCCACTTCTCTAGTCATGTGACTAATGACAGGAACAGATTCACTTCAGCAGCCAGACCTTATCTCCCACAATCCATTTCTCCAGTCATGTGACTAGTGGTAAAGAGATTCTCCTCAGCAGCAGCCAGACCTTGTCTCCCATAATCCACTTCTCCAGTCATGTGACTAATAATCGACCTCTTCTCCTGACCAGCCAGACCTCATCTCCCACAATCCATTTCTCCAGTCATGTGACTAGTGGTAAAGAGATTCTCCTCAGCAGCAGCCAGTCCTTGTCTCCCATAATCCACTTCTCCAGTCATGTGACTAATAATCGACAGCTACTCCTCAGCAGCAGCCAGACCTCATCCCCCACAATCCATTTCTCCAGTCATGTGACTAGTGGTAGAGAGATTCTCCTCAGCAGCCAGACCTCATCTCCCATAATCCATTTCTTCAGTCATGTGACTAGTGGTAGAGAGATTCTCCTCAGCAGCCAGACCTTATCTCCCACAATCCATGTACAGGTATGTCTCCCATAGACTCCATTTTATCCAACTGATTCCCTTTTTCTGTGTAATAATAAAACAGTCGCTTGTACTTGATCCCAACTAAGATATAATTAATCCTTATTGGAAGCAAAACCAGCCTATTGGGTTTATTTCATGTTTATATGATTTTCTAGTAGACTTAAGGTATGAAGATCCAATTTACGGAAAGATCCATTATCTGGAAAACCTCAGGTCCCGAGCATTCTGGATAAAAGATCCCATACCTGTACTTGATCCCAACTAAGATATAATTAATCCTTATTGGAAGCAAAACCAGCCTATTGGCTTTATTTCATGTTTATATGATTTTCTAGTAGACTTAAGGTATGAAGATCCAAATTACGGAAAGATCTGCTATCCAGAAAACCTCAGGTCCCAAGTATTTTGGATAACAGGTCCCATACCTATAATAGTAAAACATTATCTTGTACTTGATCCCAACTAAGATATAATTAATCCTTATTGGAAGCAAAACCAGCCTTTTGGGTTTATTTCATGTTTATATGATTCTAGTAGACTTAAGGTATGAAGATCCAAATTACAGAAAGATCTGTTATCTGGAAAACACCAGGTCTTGAGCATTGTGGATAACAGGTCCCATATGTCTCGTACAAAGTTCAAGAGAAAAGACAAATCGTTTCAAAAAGAGCAAGAAAAGGAAACCAGTGGAAAACTAATAATAACCCCCATTAAGTGTTTATTTGTGCCAAACAAAGCTGGAATATTGGTCAGATATGTCACAGCTTGCACAGGGGACATACGTGTATATGAAAAGGGGCCACAGAGCACATTACAGGGGCGTTATTTACGCCTTTCTCGCACTCGGCTGAACAGAAGAGCTTATTATCTGCTGGTCGGCGGATTCCATCTGCAGGCAGCACTTCTAATGAAAGGAGTCACACTCTGGGCAGCAGGGTCAGGTTGTGACATGCACAACTGTAACACTCACAGAATGGCCACTGGTATCACCGCAACCTTCATACACGGCTCTCTTACGTTCACATTAAAGCTTTGCCTGCTGATAAGAAGAAAGGCTTGAAACACGGTTGTCTCTGTTAGTAGCCAGGCAAAGGGATAACAAGTGAGTGCATTTTATTAGGCTGTGTGGCCAAAAGTATGGGGACCCCTGCCCCCAAACATCTCGTTCCCAACCCAAGGGCATTAATATGTAGTTGCCCCTCCCTTTGCAGCTATAACTGCCCTTATCTTCTGGGAAGGTTTCCACTAGACCACGGATGCTCAACCTTGTGAACCCGTGAGCAACATTCAGAAGTAAAAGGAGTTGAGGAGCAACACTAGCTATGAAAAATGTTCTTTGGGTGCCAAATAAGTGCCGTGATTGGCCATTTAGTAGCCCCTATGTGGATTGTCAACCTACATTGAGACTCTGTTTGGCAGTACAACTGGTTTCTATGCATCAAAACTTGCCTCCAAGCCTGGAATTCAAAAATAATCACCTGTTTTGAGGCCACTGGGAGCAACATCCAAGGGGTTGGAGAGCAACATGTTACTCACGAGCTACTGGTTGGGGATCACTGCACTAGACGTTGGAACATTGTTGCTGGGAGATGCTTCCATTCAGCCATATTAGTGAGGTGGGCGCTGATGTTGGGGATCAAGCTTACAGTCAGGGTTCTAACTCATAGGTTCAGTTGCGTTAAGGTCAAGGTTTTCTGCAGTTTGGCCTCCAATCCATTTAGAACTGTCTACATGTAATTGTTGTGAGAGTGGGCCCTTGAGGTCAGGTTCACTGTTGGGCCCTAGGAGGCGCCTCTAATACCCTCTTAAATTGGTGCTTCACCTTAAAGTTGACTTTTAGTATGTTACAGAATGGCCAATTCTAAGCACCTCTTCAATTGGTCTTCATTTTTTTATTTTCTATCACTTTAGAATTATTTGCCTTCTGCTTCTGACTATTTCCAATAGGGGACACTGACCCCATCTAAAAAACAAATGCTCTGTAAGGCTACAAATGTATTGTTATTGTTACTTTTTATTCCTCCTCTTTCTATTCAGGCCTCTCCTATTCATATTCCAGTCTCTTATTCAAATAATGCGTGGCTGCTAGGGGAATTTGGACCCTAGCAACCAGACGGCTGAAATTGCAAACTGGAGAGCTGCTGAATAAAAAGCTACTCAAAAACCACAAATAATAATGAAAAAATGCAAACCAATTGCAAATTGTCTCCGAATATTAATTAATCTCTATGTCGGTAGAAGGTGAACAACCCCTTTAATCAAAGCCAAGGTCTCCAGTGTCCTCTGATGTATCACATGATGTATATGTGCAACAGACAGACGTCAGTCTCGCTGTATATAACCCACTCTGCTAATGAGATGCAAATTAATTTTCGCCCCTACAAGCGCCGGGGTTATAGGGACAAATCCAAAGGCTGCTCCTTTCTTTAGTGCTGATAAAAAAACGCCAATCTCGTTACATATGTCCTTGTTATGTTAATGGATGTGTAGGGATCGGTCGTGCAGGAAAAATCTCCCATATTCTGGTATAAAGGACACACGGATAGGAATGTGTCAACATTTATTATTTATTTCTCTTATTTCTCCCTTATGGGCCCATCATTGGTCTTTAACTCTTTATAGAGGGAAAAGATTTTTTTGTTTCTCTTTTTGTTAGTGATATGACTGGATACGGCCCCTTTATATTCATATATATGATATGTATTAGAAGTAGTGCTGCCATATTGTTTCCCTAAGGGCTCTTACTCACGCACGTTTTTACCTGCGCTCCGTTTTTCAGCGTTCAGCCGCAGGGGAGCGCAGGAATAGACGCATTTCATTTTTTCAAATGGGGCTGTACTCACACAGGCGCATGTAGGCGCCGAACGCAGGAAAAATGCAGCATGTTGCGTCTCAACCTGCGTTCGGCGCCTACATGCGCCTGTGTGAGTACAGCCCCATTTGAAAAAATGAAATGCGTCTATTCCTGCGCTCCCCTGCGGCTGAACGCAGAAAAACGGAACACAGGGGAGCGCAGGTAAAAACGCTCGTGAGTAAGAGCCCTTAGACAGTTCAGTATGGGGCTAAATGGTAAGTGTGATAGTCAGCAGGGGGTACTCACATGTTACAACACACAGCCATTTACTAACTGTTACTCCCCCCCCAGGTTAGTACTCGCTGCAGAGCTGTCGGATATTAACACACACACAGACACTGCTTATACACACTCAGCACATTATGCAGATTAGTGCAAGAGTGTTGTTAGCACAATAGCTCTACACAGCGGCTCCGGCACATTAACTAATGAGCACACAATGCCCGGCACAATCACGCACCCGAGTGCGTCTGACTGGAAGCTTTTAAGACATCAGCACTGATAATGTGAAGCTTACAATCAGGAGCTGTAAGTGCGGCACAAAAGCTCTCGCTCAGCTCTGTGATTTATACACAGCTGATTTATTAAGTCATTAATAAATTAACCTCCAAGGGACTGCTTTGTAATAATCAGGAGCTAAAGGTACATTCTAATCAACTTGGAGAATTGTGCTTAGTACAGGGAATACCTATGTACCATAGTTTTATGGGATCTCTCTGTACAGACTATGAGCAAACTTAGGGACTGTTCCTGCTGAATTGTGCTTAGTACAGGGAATACCTATGCTGCCATAGTTTTATGGGATCTCTCTGTACAGACTATGAGCAAACTTAGGGACTGTTCCTGCTGAATTGTGCTTAGTACAGGGGAATACCTATGCTGCCATAGTTTTATGGGATCTCTCTGTACAGACTATGAGCAAATTTAGGGACTGTTCCTGCTGAATTGTGCTTAGTACAGGGGATA
Organism: Xenopus laevis; assembly: GCF_017654675.1. Taxonomy (NCBI): domain Eukaryota; kingdom Metazoa; phylum Chordata; class Amphibia; order Anura; family Pipidae; genus Xenopus; species Xenopus laevis. The sequence goes on from NC_054377.1 coordinate 1,615,040, forward strand.
CCTATGCTGCCATAGTTTTATGGGATCTCTCTGTACAGACTATGAGCAAACTTAGGGACTGTTCCTGCTGAATTGTGCTTAGTACAGGGAATACCTATGCTGCCATAGTTTTATGGGATCTCTCTGTACAGACTATGAGCAAACTTAGGGACTGTTCCTGCTGAATTGTGCTTTGTACAGGGAATACCTATGCTGCCATAGTTTTATGGGATCTCTCTGTACAGACTATGAGCAAACTTAGGGGACTGTTCCTGCTGAATTGTGCTTAGTACAGGGGAATACCTATGCTGCCATAGTTTTATGGGATCTCTCTGTACAGACTATGAGCAAACTTAGGGACTGTTCCTGCTGAATTGTGCTTAGTACAGGGAATACCTATGCTGCCATAGTTTTATGGATCTCTCTGTACAGACTATGAGCAAACTTAGGGACTGTTCCTGCTGAATTGTGCTTAGTACAGGGAATACCTATGCTGCCATAGTTTTATGGGATCTCTCTGTACAGACTATGAGCAAACTTAGGGACTGTTCCTGCTGAATTGTGCTTAGTACAGGGAATACCTATGCTGCCATAGTTTTATGGGATCTCTCTGTACAGACTATGAGCAAATTTAGGGGACGGTTCCTGCTGAATTGTGCTTAGTACAGGGAATACCTATGCTGCCATAGTTTTATGGGATCTCTCTGTACAGACTATGAGCAAATTTAGGGGACGGTTCCTGCTGAATTGTGCTTAGTACAGGGAATACCTATGCTGCCATAGTTTTATGGGATCTCTCTGTACAGACTATGAGCAAACTTAGGGACTGTTCCTGCTGAATTGTGCTTTGTACAGGGAATACCTATTCTGCCATAATCTGTGTAAGGGGATGTTTCTGTCGCAGCAATGCCTATACAAAGCCAGTATTTTAGTCACTGTCACTAATTATCAATTCTGCTCGTTATGATTTCCTCACATAACCTCAGCAGGTTACAAAGCAGTTTGCAATAAGGGTCAGAGAATTAATTAGCAGGATTAACAACATGAGTGCAAGACATTACTTACTAAAGATAAATGAAACTAAATATAAAGACAGGTATCGTTGTCCTTTATTGCTCAATAATGATTAAAGCAAATTCAGGCCCGGCTGACGTTTCACCTGCACTTTTGCACAAGCACAAATCACGTTGATACATCGGTGTTGCTTTAAGGGAGAATTCCTCCTTTTCTTCCATTTTAATTAGTATTTGCGTCCTGCCAAGCGAGTGCGCGCAGAACTTATAGGTTTCAGGCAATTCCGGCCCAGGCTAAAGAGTATTTATATTGCGATGTGCATAAAATTGAACATGTCAACCCTAATGCATTCCTCTCCCCAAAGCTCTATTTTCGCTGTCATTTGCGGGGAGAGCGTGTGTGCAAATGGCGTAATAGGGACATTTATAACATCAAAAGGGGCTCGTCCCCCCCCTCCATCAGCCGCCGTATGAATAGCTTTTTATATTGAATGTAACAATAAGGCATATTACCCTCGTCAGACTGATGGGCACGGCCCTTGCCTCCCCATAAACAATGTCCAATATATCTTACAATAGCACTCGACTCACTGTCACTTCCCGTGGTTTTGTCTCAAATTTAGTCGTCTCAGCAAAATTATTATCATTTTTTAGAAAAATGGATGAGAAAAATTACATTTTGTGTTTTTTTTTTGTTGTTGTTGTTGTTGCATAGGCGGAGGCAAATATGAGTTAGGGCTGCCTGGGAATTGCTCTCAGGTAACAAAATTAGTTATGTGCGGCATTTCAGCCATTTATCATATCTTTTTAGGGTTTAACTGATATTTAAAGGGCAACTATACCTTCATGAGCAAATTTAGGTAACTGCTCCTGCTGAATTGTGCTTAGTACAGGGAATATCTATGTGCCATAGTTTTATGGGATCTCTCTGTACAGACTATGAGCAAATTTAGGGGGATGTTCCTGCTGAATTGTGCTTAGTACAGGGGAATACCTGTCCCTTTCTCTGCACTGCGGCCTCTGACTCCTGATACAAGTTCCCAATATCCATTCATTCCTCATTCTCACTGGGTTTATAGTTCTGTGTAACTGTCATTGTGTCTGTCCCTTTCTCTTCTCTGCACTGCTGCTTCTGACTCCTGATACAACTTCCCAATATCCATTCATTCCTCATTCTCACTGGGTTTATAGTTCTGTGTAACTGTCATTGTGTCTGTCCCTTTCTCTGCACTGCTGCTTCTGACTCCTGATACAACTTCCCAATATCCATTCATTCCTCATTCTCACTGGGTTTATAGTTCTGTGTAACTGTCCTTGTGTCTGACCCTTTCTCTGCACTGCTGCCTCTGACTCCTGATACAACTTCCCAATATCCATTCATTCCTCATTCTCACTGGGTTTATAGTTCTGTGTAACTGTCATTGTGTCTGTCCCTTTCTCTTCTCTGCACTGCTGCTTCTGACTCCTGATACAACTTCCCAATATCCATTCATTCCTCATTCTCACTGGGTTTATAGTTCTGTGTAACTGTCATTGTGTCTGTCCCTTTCTCTTCTCTGCACTGCTGCTTCTGACTCCTGATACAACTTCCCAATATCCATTCATTCCTCATTCTCACTGGGTTTATAGTTCTGTGTAACTGTCATTGTGTCTGTCCCTTTCTCTTCTCTGCACTGCTGCTTCTGACTCCTGATACAACTTCCCAATATCCATTCATTCCTCATTCTCACTGGGTTTATAGTTCTGTGTAACTGTCATTGTGTCTGTCCCTTTCTCTTCTCTGCACTGCTGCTTCTGACTCCTGATACAACTTCCCAATATCCATTCATTCCTCATTCTCACTGGGTTTATAGTTCTGTGTAACTGTCATTGTGTCTGTCCCTTTCTCTTCTCTGCACTGCTGCTTATGACTCCTGATACAACTACCCAATATCCATTCATTCCTCATTCTCACTGGGTTTATAGTTCTGTGTAACTGTCATTGTGTCTGACCCTTTCTCTGCACTGCTGCCTCTGACTCCTGATACAACTTCCCAATATCCATTCATTCCTCATTCTCACTGGGTTTATAGTTCTGTGTAACTGTCCTTGTGTCTGACCCTTTCTCTGCACTGCTGCCTCTGACTCCTGATACAACTTCCCAATATCCATTCATTCCTCATTCTCACTGGGTTTATAGTTCTGTGTAACTGTCTTGTGTCTGTCCCTTTCTCTGCACTGCTGCCTCTGACTCCTGATACAACTTCCCAATATCCATTCATTCCTCATTCTCACTGGGTTTATAGTTCTGTGTAACTGTCATTGTGTCTGTCCCTTTCTCTGCACTGCTGCCTCTGACTCCTGATACAACTTCCCAATATCCATTCATTCCTCATTCTCACTGGGTTTATAATTCTGTGTAACTGTCATTGTGTCTGTCCCTTTCTCTTCTCTGCACTGCTGCCTCTGACTCCTGATACAACTTCCCAATATCCATTCATTCCTCATTCTCACTGGGTTTATAGTTCTGTGTAACTGTCATTGTGTCTGTCCCTTTCTCTGCACTGCTGCTTCTGACTCCTGATACAACTTCCCAATATCCATTCATTCCTCATTCTCACTGGGTTTATAGTTCTGTGTAACTGTCATTGTGTCTGTCCCTTTCTCTTCTCTGCACTGCTGCTTCTGACTCCTGATACAACTTCCCAATATCCATTCATTCCTCATTCTCACTGGGTTTATAGTTCTGTGTAACTGTCATTGTGTCTGTCCCTTTCTCTGCACTGCTGCTTCTGACTCCTGATACAACTTCCCAATATCCATTCATTCCTCATTCTCACTGGGTTTATAGTTCTGTGTAACTGTCATTGTGTCTGTCCCTTTCTCTTCTCTGCACTGCTGCTTCTGACTCCTGATACAACTTCCCAATATCCATTCATTCCTCATTCTCACTGGGCAGCAGAATAACAAACCTGTAGTAGAAGTGACTGCTTTTACATTGTATAAAGAGTCAGAAGCAGAAAACATAAATGGAGAGACAGACGCTGCTTTTAGTAGCAATTCCATTTACACATAACTGTACAGGTCTCACTAGGATATACCTGCAGGATCCTCCTCCCTATGTATTTGCCCAATTCTTCTTTTCACCTTCAAATAATAAACGAATAAATCTCACGTTCCAGGGAAAAGCTGAGAAGGTCCCAATGCGATTGATTCCCGCAGCCCTTTATCAAAGCCCACGATGTGCCTGTGTGTCCCGGTTATTGCCAGCACTAAAGCGGTGAATTATTTGTGGCCCCGGCTGCGGAACTGCCCTGATATTGTATATTGCCCTCATTACTCACCGTCGTTGCTTTGCTGATTAAGATTTGTTCTTTTCTGTAAATCTGTACAAATATCATTAGTGAATAAAAAGATTCATAAAGGCGCTTGTTTTTCTTTGTTGGGCTTTTATGTTACAGCTACAAAACCCTGGGTAAGAATTATCTCTTCAGCTCCATATTTCTTCTTTAATGGCGTCCGTATCTTTTGAATGATAAACATAAATATGGGGGAGTTATAAACAAAGAGTTTTGAAAAACGCAGTGTTTTTGTGTGTTATTCATGCGGCCAGGCTTCCCAAATGAACTTGTTTAAATGGAGTTTTGTCCAGTGGCGTAAGTACAAATCAGCAGACCCCGTGACCAACCACAGTGTGAGGAGCTGCAGGGTCTGTTGTATGAAGCCACATCATATTGGCCAGTGCCTTGGCTCTTCATAGCTCGCTGTTAAAAATTAGTTAGCCAGTGGGTAAAACTTAAGGGGGGAGGTGTGGCCATGGTGGTGAATGAGGGCGACTCCAGGAAAAAATTCAGTAGGCCCTGTCCCTCTCTCCAGCAGAATCTTTGGGTGCTCCTCTCCCACCCTCAATTGAGGCCACAAGTAAGAGGAACGTGACACGTGTGGGGGTTAAGCTGGCCATAGATTTTTAAAAGATCAGATCCTGAGACCACGATTTTCTCGGAACGATCGTACGAATTGACCATCAACTAAAAAGACCAATTTGGCAGGAAAACAAAGGGGAGCTGCTTGGCCCTGCAAACATAGATACATTGCACTGGGACTGACAAAGATCTTTTGACCTGGCCGATCAATTTCCTGACAGATGTCGGCCGAAAAATCGTAAGATGTACAATCGTTCGAATCCCACTAACCGCACGATAATTTGGAAGGATTGGTCGGGCTTCCCTAAAATCGGTCGTTCGGCAAGAGAAATCTTTGCGTCTATGGGGAGTTTAAGACTGGCTGGCATAAAGTTCATGCAAGCAAAGGAGTTAGTGGCTGGGTGGGAGCCCCGGAAAATTGTAGTGAGATTCCCGCAAAAAGTCAAAACAAAAATTAATTTATTAGCACATGAAAAGAGGGACCTAAATAATTTTGGTGCACTTACTCATAGGCTCATCCCTGAGGTGACACCCCTGTCCAACACTGGAATGGGGGGGGGATTGGATGAGACACGTTACACAATTGCATAAAGGGTTGCCATCTGTCTGGTATTTGCATGGACTGTCTGGTTCAAAACGGCTCCTCCGGATTTCCAAAGTCATAAATCCAGACTAGGGTCTAAGCTTGGTGGTGGGACGTGGTGGGTGGTCAACCTATCCCGAGTCTCCAGGACAAACGTCCCACCCCCTGACGTCACCGGCTGCTCCTTCTTTTTAATGAATGAAAGATGGCGACTCAATCTTGATAAGCCGCATTCCGCTTATCGTAGTTACTTATTCATTTAGTGACTTCTCAATCATGTCAAACGTTCAATAACTCATTGTTAGCAAAGAACTGACCCAGAAGAAGCAAACTATTCCTTCTTAAGCCCAAACTGACAGACCCATCTCTGGATCAGTATTGTGAGTTCATTTCAGTAGCCCTGGAAAGTTTCTCCTCATCCCTTTCTTGCAACTATCTAATGTGTCTGAAGTTGACTGCCCTTGCTACTAACTAACTTTAGCCTTTCCTTAACTGTTCACTAAATGCCCCCATGCAAATGCTAGAAATTAATTCCACATTGTTTGCTATTGCCAGATCCAATTGAGAATCTTTCTTAGTAGGTTCCAGAACTTTCATATCAGTAGTCTTATTAAATAAAGCTCAGCCAGATATGGAATTCACTCGACACACACGTGTGACACGTTAAAACGATTTATTATTATACTATACATGCATGTTTTTATGTTTTACTAGTTAACATTTGTATCAAATATAGCTTTAATAGTATGTGGAAAATAAATAAATAAAACACAGTTGAATAATATAGGGGCTGTCTACAATTCACAACAACTTCCTCTCACCTATAGGTGAACGAGGAGCTTCAACGAGGTTGGATAGGTCATATATTGGCTTCAATAGACAAAATATAGTTGAAGGGATCTTCTGTTAACTTTCTGTTTCACTCAATGCAAAGTCTTTTATGCTTTGTCTGTGAAAAAAATAAACTGTTCAGAAATTATTTAACAGTGGCACACAAAGACCCTGTTCTTAAACGCTGGTAGCGTGATAATTTTCTACCTTCTTACTATTTTCTGACATCTTTAGGTCATGCTATGGTAGGTCCAGGTTGTTGTTGTGTGTCAATAGAGCTTCTAATTTTGGGTCATTGTCCAGCTTTCTTTAAAGGCGATTTGGCTTCCCAGTTTTCCAGTACCTCCTTGGCCATTGGTATACGATTGGTCCAGCCTCGACTTTTGATATGTCTCTTAATTTGGTACACATTAGGTTTCGTGTGTCTGAAATGCCCTAAAAAAAGAGAGAAAGCAATTGCAATTGTTTGTACAATTAATGTGGTGCCTCTATTTATAAAAGGATCCCGTTCTCAGCCTCAAAACTATAAGCCAGTTAGTCTGACGTCAGTGGTAGAAAAGCTTTTCGAAGGATAAGATACTGGACTTTATAGCAAATCATGATACTATGAGTGTGTGCCAGCATGGTTTTATGTGTAATAGATCTTGCCAGACTAACTTAATTATTTTTTATGAAAAGGTAAGCAGAGACCTTGATTCTGGGATGGCAGTGGATGTGATTTACTTAGACTTTGCTAAAGCATTTGATACAGTGCCACACAAAAGGATACTGGTTAAATGAAGGAATGTTGGCCTGGAACATAGTATTTGTACCTGGATAGAGAACTGGCTAAAAGATAGACTACAAAGAGTGGTGGTAAATGGAACATTTTCTAATTGGACCAGTGTTGTTAGTGGAGTACCGCAGGGCTCTGTACTAGGTCCCTTGCTTTTCAACTTGTTTATTAATGACCTGGAGGTGGCCATTGAAAGTACTGTTTCTATTTTTGCAGATGAGACTAAATTGTGCAGAACTATAGGTTCCATGCAGGTTGCTGCCACTTTGCACAGTGATTTGTCTAAACTGGAAAACTGGGCAGCAAACTGGAAAATGAGGTTCAATGTTGATAAATGCAAGGTTATGCACTTTGGCAAAAATAATATAAATGCAAGTTCTACACTAAATGGCAGTGTGTTGGGAGTTTCCTTAAATGAGAAGGATCTTGGGGTCTTTGTAGATAACAAGTTGTCTAATTCTGGGCAGTGTCATTCTGTGGCTACTAAAGCAAATAAAGTTCTTGTATAAAAAAGGGCATTAACTCAAGGGATGAAACATAATTGTGTCTCTTTATAGGTCCCTGGTGAGGCCTCATCTGGAGTATGGGGGCAGTTTTGGACTCCAGTCGTTAAGAGGGATATAAATGAGCTGGAGAGAGTGCAGAGACTAAGTGCAACTAAACTGGTTAGAGGGAGGGAAGAGTTAAATTATGAGGGGAGACTGACAAGGTTGGGGTTGTTTTCTCTGGAAAAAAGGTGCTTGTGAGGGGACATGATTAGACTTTACAAGTACATTAGAGGACATTATAGACAAATAGCAGGGGACCTTTTTACCCATAAAGAGAATCACGTACCAGAGGCCTCCCCTTCAGACTAGAGGAAAAGAAGTTTCATTTAAAGGAACAGAGTAGGGGGTTCATCACAGTGAGGACAGTGAGGTTGGGGAATGCACTGCCGGGTGATGATTCAGTTAATGACTATAAGAGGGACTTGGATGATTTCTTGGACAGACACAATATCAAAGGCTATTGTGATACTAAACTCTATAGTATAGATATGAGTAAATATCTTTTATGTGAGAGTAGGGGAGGGGTGTGTGTATGGGGCTGGGTTTTTATTTGGAGGGGTTGAACTTGATGGACTTTGTCTTTTTTCAACCCAATTTAACTATGTAACTATGTATAAATGTATAATTGGTTCTAAAGCTTGAGCAATTTAAATATGTACATACACAGAACCTGTGAATAATTCTTACCAATGACATCATCCATCCGCAGTTTGACTTGTTTCCTTCTCCATCGGTCATAGCAGTAATGTCCGTGCATGTCAGTAACATTCTTGCATTCTTTTAATGTAGGGCCAACCCGGTCAAGTCCTACTGGAAAATTGTTCTCAATATACTTGTAGCACATCATCTTCTCATCGGGCCGTGGAAACGTCTCGTCTTTGACTGTGTCCATGGTGGTTGGGAGTTGTCTGTCTCTAGAAAGCAAGAAAGGAAAACAAGTCTTTTAAGATATTCAATAATAGCACCCCTAAGAACAACAAACTCTACTCCTGCCACTTTTAGCAATAATAGTAATAATAATCAACAACCACACGGCGATGATACAATTTTGTTGTGCTAACAAAAACTAACCTTGAGGTGGAAGGCTGGACCCATGTCTTTTGCAGGTTGCTCACCATCACCGCAGCTTGCAAAAACTCTGATATGTTGATGTTCTTAATCTTCAAGTCGGACTTTAGATACTTCCTTAACAGTTCTTGGTTTTTAACATCACAGCTGGGTATGATGAACTTTTCAAAAATGCTCCTGGTGTCCTGCCAACTTGCCACATGAACTTTAAACCTAAAGCGGGGGGGAATTAAACATATTATTATGCAATTAACTTTTGTACAATGCAGGGTTTGAAGAAAAAGTTGCTAAATGACTAACTTGTTTTGGAAACTTCTGATATCAGTAGTTGGATTGATTATTTTCTCTCCATTGCTAGAAATAAAGAAGTAGCTAGATTCTCCTTTCAGGAAAGTAGGCCGAATCTTTGTGAAAAAGGTATCAAACCATATTTCTTCCACTCTCTGTAGGACAACATTGTGCGGTTCGTCAGAATTCTTCTTCACCTTGATGACGGCTACTCTCATTCTCTTAGTTCCATCCTGGATTTCAAGGTGGGACCTCTCCAGCCACTGATCCACCTGTGAAAAGATAATAAATGCAGCTTTAAATTGAGCCTTTTCATAGTGTGAGATCATATCGGCTTCCATAGGTGGCCTACCTACAGTCATATTCTGCATGACGAATCCTCTGTGGAGTTTTTGCAAAACTAACAATGATTCCAAATAATGCAGGACGAATATTCGGTCTCTCTCTTCTAGTTCATGTCCGGAATTTGCCTGGTCAATGACTTCCATAAAATACGGATGTGTCTTATTTAAAACCTCCTGGCACTCTTCAGGAGTTGATGCTCTGTAAAAGAAAAACTTAATAAGAACAACCAGACATTTATAATCAACCTGCACTTATAGGTTTAATATTATATCAACTTACTTCCTCTCTGGCGGTTTCTTAGTGGCTGTTTTGGTTATGTCAACCAGAGCTTCGTTCATTCTTTTCAGGAATGTTTCTATGGACCTACGGAGAGATGGATCCTTTTCTAAAAATTTATCCTCTGAGTTGATGTACCTGACAAATGTCTTGATCGCACGAATGTAATTGAGTACTGTTTTTCTAGCAATAGTCAAGGTTCCAAATTCATTGAAGAACTGCATAGTCCTCTCTATGTTATGCAAGCAACTCACAGATACCACATGCGGATTCATGTAGTGTAGATATCTGGATACAATGGCCACCTGAATGTAGAAGATAAGAATGGAATGATTTGCTATAAATATCCCATAACTGGCGTGAGAAATAAACATGAAAACCATAGCCAGCATTTCAGAACGGCTTACATTATAGTTGATGTGAGACTTGGAAAAGGAGGCCCGCAGGTATTTTTTAAATCCCAGTAGTAAGGTAGATTTGACTGAATGTTTCTTGTACAGTCCGGCCGCTTTCATAATCTTTTTTACCGATGTGGTGACATTTGATGTGCTAGGACATGGAAATATTAAAGAAATCATAAATAGGAACATGAAATGAACCCTGAAAAACAGTGGCTCTGTCATGATTTTTATGGTTTATTGTTTATTTCTAAACTACACTGTTACCATAACCCTAACACACATTGTTTTAGCTGCAATATTCGTGAGGAGGCAGCCATCTCAGTGCATTGTGCTCTGAGAAGGAGCTAGCACTTCAGGATGAAACTGCTTTGAGATATTGAGCTGTTTCTCCCCTTCTCATTGTACTTCAACACAACCCAAGTCGTGCTCCCTAGCCCCCCGCCTAATGGTAGGCATGAGAAAAGCACCCAAGCAGAAAAAACCTTAGCAAAGCAAACAAATTCTTCGGCAGAGGTGTCAGGGAGCTGCTTTCTGGTTAGCTGCCCATTGTTGGGTTGGGTCGGAGAGGGAGAACTTTCAGTGGGTCGGAGAGGGAGAACTTTCAGTGTAGCATTAAAGAGTGACTGAAGTTTATCAGAGCACAAGTCACGTGGCTGAGGACACCTGGGAAATAGACATCACATCTAGCCTCATGTCAAATTTCAAAATAAAATATCAAAAAAATCTGTTCTTTTAAAAGAAAAAACAGATTTCTGTGCAGAATTCTGCTGGAGCATCTCTATTAACTGATGCATTTTGGAAAAAAACGTGTTAGCCCGCGACAGTATCCCTATAGGTGGCCCGTTGTACTTCAGTCTATAAAAAGTTACCTTGGTAGAGTCTCTATCTCCGTCTCTTCCTCCTCCTCTTTTGGATTCTCCTGCTCCTCCTCTGCTGGAACTAGAGTGCTACAACCGAAAACAGAGAGTAAGTCTCCGTCATTTGATATAGAATTTGCAACTTAGAAATAAAGCAAGAGACACGCAACATCGATAGCCTACCTGTGCGTTCCTGATGGTTTATCACTTATGAGACATCCCTTGGACTCTAGGAACTCTACAAAGGAATTCAATGCGTTGTCTGAATCGACCGCAGCCTTCAGTTGCTGGTACTGCACCACAGCGAGGTTGCTTACCAAACTTCTCATGTTGGCCTTCGCTTCCTGTACAAGAAGAAGGATTTCACCATTGTCTGCACCTTTCTTACAGGAGCTACGGAGGTGGCCTGAAAGTCTCTCAGTCATTTTGAAGCAATATTTGCAGGCCAGCTGTATTCTTTTTCTGGAAACGAAAATGCGATATGAGAAAAGGGACCCACTATAGCAATAAAACACAATGAAGAAAACACCAGTCTACTGGCGACACTCTGTAGGCACTTACGCGTCAGATGGCATGGCAGAAAATGATAAATCAGACTTGCTTCTATACCTAGATCAGTCGAGATCTGTGTGTGCCCAGAGGTCAAGTCTTTATACACAACTCACAACAATCCCAACACAAAGGAGTCAGGGGAGGTGTGTGCAAAAGAGGGTTACCTGCAGACAAAGAAGCAAGATTGGGTTACCTAAATTAAATGCACAAAAGATGTGGATTGGACTTTAAATGAAATGACTTATAATATATTCACAGCAATGACTCATCACTCTCAGGACTTGTTAAAAAAAATGTAAAAGTCCCTTTTTATATAAGATATAAAGATTTTTTTTTTTTTTTTTAAATTAAATTTTTTGAGATTTATTATATCCCAAATCTGGAAATAGTGCAAATCTGAAAATACACCATCCAAAACCTGTCACAATCATGCAGAAGGCAATGGCAGAGGTCCCTTGAAGATGTTAATAGCCTTCATGATGTTCGAGTTTTATTCAGTGGGTTTTGCTAGAAAATTTGATCAATTAAATCTATTCGAGTTTTCCACCCCAACTACACTGATTCAAGATTTTTCTTAAATTAGAAACCATTTGAGTTGTGAGTTTATTCGAGGTCTTAAAAAAAAAAAAAAAAAAAAACTCACAAATTTGACCTTTGAAAAATAATCCCCTAAATTTAACTAAAAATAACCAAAAAGTGATACAAGACAAGCTAATTTTACACGTTACTATTGAGGAACTCTAAACCACCCCAAAAAATTAAATGGGTAAAAGAAATAGAAAACGCAAAGAAAATGGAAGAATTGACGGCTTTAAAATTCGGAAAAATTAAACTGTGGGAAACAGTGGGTCCTGGCACATTATACTCAGTGGGAGAAAGTGGGTCCTGGCACATTATACTCAGTGGGAGAAAGTGGGTCCTGGCACATTATACTCAGTGGGAGACAGTGGGTCCTGGCACATCATACTCAGTGGGAAACAGTGGGTCCTGGCACATTATACTGAGTGGGAGACAGTGGGTCCTGGCACATTATACTGAGTGGGAGACAGTGGGTCCTGGCACATTATACTCAGTGGGAGACAGTGGGTCCTGGCACATTATACTCAGTGGGAAATTAAATTCTAATTTACATATAAAAGCCTCCGGAACACGGGTTGGTACATAGTGCCGATTTCATGAAAACAATGAAAAAAAGTCAGAAAAACTAGTAAAAAGCAACAAGAAAAGGAGCAAATAAAGGAAACATTAGAACCTAAAAAGCCATTGTATTATTATTGATAGAAGTTGCTGTATTTGCCTCAGAAAGTCAATTGTACCTGTCAGACTGGGATAAAAGTTGCTGCATAAATGCACAATTATATATTTCATCTCCTTCACATCAGTCTCCCATGTGCCATGTCTTCAGTCTGTAAAGTTTTCCCAGTCCTCACTCTCTGTAAAATCATCTGTGCTCTGATTGGACAAGCTACAAACCCCTCCCCAAATATCCAATCAGAGTGCAGCTGATCTCTTCAGCTTTGGGTTTGGAGGCAGGACCTTAGGTTTCAATTACTGATTAAAGGATCAGTGCAGTCAGCAAGGAGCAGCTTTTATTTTGTTTCTTTTTATTTTAGGCTTAGCTTCCCCTAGACTTAATGAAACTTAAGAGTTAATAATGCCTATTCTCTAAAAGAGTCAAGCAAAGGCACTAATCAATGAGGATCAGCTGACTGATAGCAGCATACCCAAAATACCTGTAACCTACACCTGCTTGTTAATCAGCAGTTTCCCACTCTATTTGGCATTTCAATGTAGATACAACTTAAACAATTATATCTACGACTGGCCAGGTATTTAGCCTGCCAGGTGTTCTGGGGTATTATACATGGAATTGGCACTGTATTTATCTGCTGTGTGTTCTGGGTATTATACATGGAATTGACACTGTATTTATCTGCTGTGTGTTCTGGGGTATTATACATGGAATTGGCCCTGTATTTATCTGCTGTGTGTTCTGGGGTATTATACATGGAATTGACACTGTATTTATCTGCTGTGTGTTCTGGGTATTATACATGGAATTGACACTGTATTTATCCTGCTGTGTGTTCTGGGGTATTATACATGGAATTGGCCCTGTATTTATCTGCTGTGTGTTCTGGGGTATTATACATGGAATTGGCTCTGTATTTATCTGCTGTGTGTTCTGGGGTATTATACATGGAATTGCCACTGTATTTATCTGCTGTGTGTTCTGGGGTATTATACATGGAATTGGCTCTGTATTTATCTGCTGTGTGTTCTGGGGTATTATACATGGAATTGGCCCTGTATTTATCTGCTGTGTGTTCTGGGGTATTATACATGGAATTGGCTCTGTATTTATCTGCTGTGTGTTCTGGGGTATTATACATGGAATTGCCACTGTATTTATCTGCTGTGTGTTCTGGGGTATTATACATGGAATTGGCTCTGTATTTATCTGCTGTGTGTTCTGGGGTATTATACATGGAATTGGCACTGTATTTATCTGCTGTGTGTTCTGGGTATTATACATGGAATTGGCCCTGTATTTATCTGCTGTGTGTTCTGGGGTATTATACATGGAATTGGCACTGTATTTATCTGCTGTGTGTTCTGGGTATTATACATGGAATTGACACTGTATTTATCCTGCTGTGTGTTCTGGGTATTATACATGGAATTGGCACTGTATTTATTTGCTGTGTGTTCTGGGTATTATACATGGAATTGGCACTGTATTTATCTGCTGTGTGTTCTGGTGTATTATACATGGAATTGGCACTGTATTTATCTGCTGTGTGTTCTGGGTATTATACATGGAATTGGCTCTGTATTTATCTGCTGTGTGTTCTGGGTATTATACATGGAATTGGCACTGTATTTATCTGCTGTGTGTTCTGGGGTATTATACATGGAATTGGTCCTGTATTTATCTGCTGTGTGTTCTGGGTATTATACATGGAATTGGCCCTGTATTTATCCTGCTGTGTGTTCTGGGGTATTATACATGGAATTGGCTCTGTATTTATCTGCTGTGGGTTCTGGGGTATTATACATGGAATTGGCTCTGTATTTATCTGCTGTGGGTTCTGGGGTATTATACATGGGACATTTCACTGTTTGTAAAGTCATCTGTGCTCTGATTAGATAAGCTACAAACCCCTCCCCAAATATCCAATCAGAGTGCAGCTGATCTCTTCAGCATCAGCAATGAGTTAGCAAACTACTTTAGGTATGGGACCTGTTATCCAGAATGCTTGGGACCTTGGGTTTTCTGGATAACGGATTTATCTGTTATATGGATCTTCATACCATAAGTCTACTAGAAAATCATGTAAACATCAATTAAACCCGGTAGTCTGGTTTTGCTTCCAACAAGGATTAATTATATCTTAGTTGGGATCAAGTACGGGTATGGGACCTGTTATCCAGAATGCTTGGGACCTGAGGGTGTCCGGATAATAGATCTTTCTATAATTTGGATCTTCATACTTTTAAGTCTACTAGAAAATCATATAAACATGAAATAAACCCAACAGGCTGGTTTTGCCTCCAATAAGGATTAATTATATCTTAGTTGGGATCAAGTACAAGCGACTGTTTTATTATTACACAGAAAAAACAATTTAATTTTTTTTATTTAAAATATTAAAATATAAACATTATAAAAAAATTTTTTTGATAAAATGTAGTCTATGGGAGACGACCTTTCCATAATTCTGAACTTTCTGGATAATGGGTTTTCGGATAACAGATCCCGTATACCTGTCTATGGGAGACAGCCTTTAAATGGTGGTAAAGAGGGTCACATATTTGTATTTTGCCTTGGACCCCACCCTACCAAGACAGCTGTGGATGTGATAAATATTCATGATTTTAGAGAAAGTGTCCTACAAAAATAAAGGAATTTTAAAGAGAAATCTTTTAATCACGATTTTGAGAAATGAGGCAGAATTTTGGTTTTTCTTTAGACGGTAACGTTACCCCATGTTACTGTTGTTACACTTTACCCCATGTTACTGGTGTTACATGTTACCCCATGTTGTTACTGGTGTTACATGTTACTGGTGTTGCACGTTACCCCACGTTACTGGTGTTAAATGTTACCCCATGTTACTGTTGCACGCTACCCCATGTTACTGGTGTTGCACGTTACCCCATGTTACTGGTGTTAAATGTTACCCCATGTTACTGTTGCACGCTACCCCATGTTACTGGTGTTGCACGTTACCCCATGTTACTGGTGTTGCACATTACCCCATGTTACTGATGTTACACCTTACCCCATGTTGTTACTGGTGTTACATGTTACTGGTGTTGCACGTTACCCCACGTTACTGGTGTTAAACATTACCCCATGTTACTGGTGTTGCATGTTACCCCACGTTACTGGTGTTGCACGTTACCCCACATTACTGGTGTTGCACGTTACCCTACGTTACTGGTGTTGCATGTTACCCCACATTACTGGTGTTGCACGTTACCCTACGTTACTGGTGTTGCACGTGACGTTACCCCATGTTACTGGTGTTACATGTTACTGGTGTTGCACGTTACCCACGTTACTGGTGTTAAACATTACCCCATGTTACTGTTGTTGCACCTACCCCATGTTACTGGTGTTGCACGTTACCCTACGTTACTGGTGTTGCACGTGACGTTACCCCACGTTACTGGTGTTACATGTTACTGGTGTTGCACGTTACCCCACGTTACTGGTGTTAAACATTACCCCATGTTACTGTTGTTGCACCTACCCTATGTTACTGGTGTTGCACGTTACCCTACGTTACTGGTGTTGCACGTGACGTTACCCCACGTTACTGGTGTTGCACGTTACTCCACGTTACTGGTGTTGCACGTTACCCAACGTTACTGGTGTTGCACGTTACCCCACGTTACTGGTGTTACACGTTACTAGTTACAGACGCATGAGCCTGATGTTCAAGTAAAATACTATATTTTCCAATCTACCTTTATTAGGATATGAAGCGTTTCTTTATCTATATTTCCATAGCCTAGATTTCTATAACATTATTCTGTGCATACAGAATATACTGACGCATTATACTGAATATCAAAGTGAAACACTAATTTGCTAAATTATGTATCGTTCCTGAAAATGATTATTTTAAGTATTAAAACTGCTCTCCGTTCAGTGATCTCAGAGACTGCTGAATGATTTACGGACTAGGAAGATATATCTGAGAGCCCCGTCTCTAATATTTAGTATTAAAATGTTCATCATTTGAAGAGGTAGAACAGACAGGTTTTTACCCTGCAAGAGAAATTAACCGCCTCTCCTACCTGATCAATGGAAGAAGAGTTGGCTGTAACACAGGAACATTGGGAGGTTCTGGGGTTAAAACTGAATTCCTCAAAAGCAAAACATAAGAGAAGAGAAGAAGAAACATAAGCCAGATACTTTGGGTTTTATTTGAGTGGGGCTCATCCAGACGATGTTTCATGGTTGCGAAATCATGTTTATAGCCCAATCCTTAAGGTTTATGGGGTTTTTCTCAGTTTATCTGGTGAGTGAGCAGCTGAGACCATGCGAGTGTTTTCCCTTCTTAGACTATAATGGAAACCAGTTGAAAGCCCCAGGTTTGACTACTACCATGTTTTCTGGGAAATTATATATACAGTTGGTGTATTTAGCCTGCCAGTTGTTTTGTGGCATCATAAATACAATTGGGCCTGTATTTACCCTGCTGTGTGTTCTGGGGTATTATACATGGAATTGGCCCTGTATTTATCTGCTGTGTGTTCTGGGTATTATACATGGAATTGGCACTGTATTTATCCTGCTGTGTGTTCTGGGGTATTATACATGGAATTGGTCCTGTATTTATCTGCTGTGTGTTCTGGGGTATTATACATGGAATTGTCTCTGTATTTATCTGCTGTATGTTCTGGGGTATTATACATGGAATTGACACTGTATTTATCTGCTGTGTGTTCTGGGGTATTATACATGGAATTGGCACTGTATTTATCCTGCTGTGGGTTCTGGGGTATTATACATGGAATTGGCACTGTATTTATCTGCTGTGTGTTCTGGGGTATTATACATGGAATTGGCTCTGTATTTATCCTGCTGTGGGTTCTGGGGTATTATACATTGAATTGGCCCTGTATTTATCTGCTGTGTGTTCTGGGGTATTATACATGGAATTGGCTCTGTATTTATCCTGCTGTGGGTTCTGGGGTATTATACATGGAATTGGTACTGTATTTATCTGCTGTGTGTTCTGGGGTATTATACATGAAATTGGTACTGTATTTATCCTGCTGTGTGTTCTGGGGTATTATACATGGAATTGGCACTGTATTTATCCTGCTGTGTGTTCTGGGGTATTATACATGGAATTGACCCTGTATTTATCTGCTGTGTGTTCTGGGTATTATACATGGAATTGGCACTGTATTTATCTGCTGTGTGTTCTGGGTATTATACATGGAATTGGCACTGTATTTATCTGCTGTGTGTTCTGGGGTATTATACATGGAATTGGTACTGTATTTATCTGCTGTGTGTTCTGGGGTATTATACATGGAATTGGCGCTGTGTGTTCTGGAATATTATACATGGAATTGGCACTGTATTTATCTGCTGTGTGTTCTGGGGTATTATACATGGAATTGGCACTGTTTTTATCTGCTGTGTGTTCTGGGGTATTATACATGGAATTGGTACTGTATTTATCTGCTGTGTGTTCTGGGGTATTATACATGGAATTGGTCCTGTATTTATCTGCTGTGAGTTCTGGGGTATTATACATGGAATTGGTCCTGTATTTATCTGCTGTGAGTTCTGGGGTATTATACATGGAATTGGTCCTGTATTTATCTGCTGTGTGTTCTGGGGTATTATACATGGAATTGGACCTGTATTTATCTACTGTGTGTTCTGGGGTATTATACATGGAATTGGCCCTGTATTTATCTGCTGTGTGTTCTGGGTATTATACATGGAATTGGCCCTGTATTTATCTGCTGTGTGTTCTGGGGTATTATACATGGAATTGGCCCTGTATTTATTCTACCAGGTGCTCTTTGGTATTATAGATGCAGTTGGCACTGTATTTGTACTGTCAGTATTCTGGGGTATTATACACAGAATTGGCACTGAATTGATGCTACAAGGTATTCTGGGGGCTTTGTATATAAAAGTGCCACTCTATTTATCTCGCCATGTGTTTGGGGGTATTATACATGGAATTGGCCTTAGGATAGTTAAACAGTTGTAGTTGCACAAAATGGACCTGGTTGCAGATTTACGTTTTTGTGTCTAAAGCTGTTTTATGCACTTCTGTATATTTGTTCTCAGCATCAATTCAGCGCAGACTTCTTTTGATTTTGATGGCAAGAAATAATGGCATCCTTTATTGATCCCTAATGTCTCACTGGATAATAAAACCCCCAACCCCCTATGGATCTCTCAACATCTGACCATTTGTTGCACAGTCCATATGCTCAACATTCAATTAATACATTTATATAAATGAATTCCCAGCAAGACAATCACATAGGAGTGACTTAGTGCATAAGTCTAATTAGATGTATTGGGACACTTTTTAAAATTTGGGTTTTTTGTTTCTTGAGGTTTTTGCTTTTCTGATATTTCTTTTGGACATCAAGAAAGTACGATGCATAAAGGTTTCACATAAATATATAAAAATAGAACAAGCATGAAAAATGCAATAAAATTACCATTTATCTTTAATCTGTCAAACATTTTTTTGTCAGTCCATTTTTGTCAGTGCCAGGTCCAGCCCGGGAGACAGTAACAGGACAGGACACAAAGTGACTTAAATGCAGAGACACGTTCCTCTATTGCTGCTATGGAGTCAGCGCAAGACACAACACATTAAATCAAGTTTTACTCGCTGGGAATCCGAACAAACATGAAAATTTAAAGGCTCACCTACTCGTCTGTTAAGTGGCAGGATAGTATCAGTACTTGTAAGAGGATAAAGATAGTGATTGATTCTTCCATGTAGAAATGAACTGCCTGTGTTTCCCCTTAGAGTCCAATAAAGGAAAAGTGGTATAAAGTGGAAAGAAGGATGTTTAACACAAAATCTGCTAACTACAACAACTTATACCTACGCAAGCTAAAAGCCTGCCTTATTTTGTCTTCCAGTATAACTGTTTTTTTTTTTAAAAATACTTACACCGACAAAGATACAACTCATAAGGTTACAGATGTATGCAATAACTGCAGTTTCACTTACCCTGCTATAGTAACAGTGGATAATAAGTGCTGGGAGGGAGTGTGCTGTGGGATAGCGGTTAAAGGGAGAGATGTGTATAGTACGTGGGATAATAGTCTCTGGGAATGGGAGTGTGACTGTGGGATGCAGGTATAGTAGGGATGAGATGGTGCCTATAGTAACAGTGGATAATAGTCTCTGGGAAGGGAGTGTGCGTGGGAATAGCATATAGTAGGGAGAGATGTGTTCTAGTGTAATGGATAATAGTCTCTGGAGGGATTGACTGTGGGATGCAAGGTATAGTAGGGAGAGATGGTGTCTATAGTACAGTTTGGATATAGTCTCTGGGAAGGGAGTGTGACTGTGGGATAGCAGGTATAGTAGGGGAGAGATGGTGTCTATAGTACAGTGGAATAATGTCTCTGGGAAGGGAGTGTGACTGTGGGATAGCAGGTATAGTGGGAGAGCTGGTGTAGTAACAGTGGATAATAGTCTCTGGAAGGGAGTGTGACTGTGGATAGCAGGTATAGTAGGGAGAGATGGTGCCTATAGTAACAGTGGATAATAGTCTCTGGGAAGGGAGATGTGACTGTGGATAGCAGGTATAGTAGGGAGAGATGTGTCTATAGTAACAGTGGATAATAGTCTCTGGGAAGGGAAGTGTGACTGTGGGATAGCAGGTATAGTAGGGAGAGATGGGTGCTATAGTAACAGTGGATAATAGTCTCTGGGAAGGGAGTGGTGACTGTGGGATAGCAGGTATAGTAGGGAGAGATGTGTCTATAGTAACAGTGGATTAATAGTCTCTGGAAGGGAGTGTGACTGTGGATAGCAGGTATAGTAGGGGAGAGATGGTGTCAAGTAACAAGTGGATAATAGTCTCTGGGAAGGGAGTGTGACTGTGGGATAGCAGGTATAGTAGGAGAGATGGGCCTATAGTAACAGTGGATAATAGTCTCTGGGAAAGGGAGTGTGACTGTGGATAGCAGGTATAGTAGGGAGAGATGGTGTCTATAGTAACAGTGATAATAGTCTCTGGAAGGGAAGTGTGACTGTGGGATAGCAGGTATAGTAGGGAGAGATGTGTCTATAGTAACAGTGGATAATAGTCTCTGGGAAGGGAGTGTGACTGTGGGATAGCAGGTATAGTAGGGAGAGATGGTGGCCTATAGTAACAGTGGATATATAGTCTCTGGGAAGGGAGTGTGACTGTGGGATAGCAGGTATAGTAGGGAGAGATGGTGTCTATAGTAACAGTGGATAATAGTCTCTGGAAGGGAGTGTTGACTGTGGGATAGCAGGTATAGTAGGGAGAGATGGTGCCTATAGTAACAGTGGATAATAGTTCTCTGGAAGGGAGTGTGACTGTGGGATAGCAGGTATAGTAGGGAGAGATGTGCCTATAGTAACAGTGGATAATAGTCTCTGGGAAGGGAGTGTGACTGTGGGATAGCAGGTATAGTAGGGAGAGATGTAGAGACTGTGGTCTATAGTACAGTGGATAATGGTCTCTGGGAAGGGAGTGTGCTGTGGGATAGCAGGTATAGTAGGGAGAGATGGTGTCTATAGTAACAGTGGATAATAGTCTCTGGGAAGGGAGTGTGACGTGGGATAAGGGTATAGTAGGGAGAGATGGTGCTATGTAACAGTGATAATAGTTTGGAAGGAGTGTGACTGTGGGATAGCAGGTATAGTAGGGAGAGATGGTGCCTATAGTAACAGTGGATAATAGTCCTGGGAAGGGAGTGTGTACTGTGGGATAGCAGGTATAGTAGGAAGAGATGTGTTTAGTACCGTGGATAATAGTTCTGGGAGGGAGTGTGACTGTGGGATAGCAGGTATATAGGGAGAGATGGGTGCCTATAGTACAGTGATAATAGTCTCTGGGAAGGGAGTGTGATGTGGATAGCAGGTGATAGTAAGGGAGAGATGTGTCTATGTAAATGGTGAATAGTTCTGGGAGGGAATGTGCGTGGGATTAGCAGGGTATAGTAGGGAGAGATGTGTCTTAGTAAGTGGATAAAGTCCTTGGGAAGGGAGTGTGACTGTGGGATAGCAGGTATAGTAGGGAGAGATGGTGTCTATAGTAACAGTGGATAATGTCTCTGGGAAGGGAGTGTGGACTGTGGGATAGCAGGTATAGTGGAGAGATGGTGCCTATAGTAACAGTGGATAATAGTCCTCTGGGAAGGGAGTGTGACTGTGGGATTAGCAGGTATAGTAGGGAGAGATGGTGCCTATAGTAACAGTGGGATAATAGTTCTGGAAGGGAGTGTGACTGTGGGATAGCAGGTATAGTAGGGAGAGATGGTGCTATAGTAACAGTGGATAATAGTTTCTGGGAAGGGGTGTGACTGTGGGATAGCAGGTATAGTAGGGAGAGATGTGTCTATGTAAGTGGATAATAGTCTCTGGGAAGCGGGAGTGTGATGTGGGATAGCAGGTATAGTAGGGGAGATGGTGCCTATAGTAACAGTGGATAATAGTCTCTGGGAAGGGAGTGTGACTGTGGGATAGCCAGGTATAGTAGGGAGAGATGTGTTATGTAACAGTGGATATTATAGTCTCTGGGAAGGGAGTGTGTGTGGGATGCAGTACGGTGGTATAGTAAAGTGGATAGTCTTGGAAGGGAGTGTGACTGTGGGATAGCAGTATAGAGGAGAGATTGTGTCTATAGTAACAGTGATATAGTCTCTGGGAAGGGAGTGTGACTGTGGATGCAGTATAGTGGGAAGATGGTGTCTATAGTAACAGTGGATAATGTCCTTGGGAAGGGATGTGACTGTGGGATAGCAGGTATAGTAGGGAGAGATGGTGCCTATAGTAACAGTGGTAATAGTTCTGGGAAGGAGTGTGACTGTGGGATAGCAGGTATAGGTAGGGAGAGATGGTGCTATAGTAACAGTGATATAGTCTCTGGAAGGGAGTGTGACTGTGGGATAGCAGGTATAGTAGGGAGGTTGGTGCCTATAGTAACAGTGGATAATAGTCTCTGGGAAGGTGAGTGTGACTGGTGGGATAGCAGGTATAGTAGGGAGAGATGGTGTCTATAGTAACAGTGGATAATAGTCTCTGGGAAGGGAGTGTGACTGTGGGATAGCAGGTATAGTAGGGAGAGATGGTGCCTATAGTAACAGTGGGATAAATAGTATCTGGGAAGGAGTGTGACTGTGGGATAGCAGGTATAGTAGGGAGAGATGGTGTCTATAGTAACAGTGGGATATATAGTCTCTGGGAAGGGAGTGTAACTGTGGGATAGCAGGTATAGTAGGGAGAGATGGTTGCCTATAGTAACAGTGGATAATAGTCTCTGGAAGGGAGTGTTGACTGTGGGATAGCAGGTAATAGTAGGGAGAGATTGGTGTCTATAGTAACAGTGGGATAATAGTCTCTGGGAAGGGAGTGTGACTGTGGGATAGCAGGTATAGTAGGGAGAGATGGTGCCTATAGTAACAGTGGGATAATAGTATCTGGGAAGGGAAGTGTGACTGTGGGATAGCAGGTATAGTAGGGAGAGATGTGTCTATAGTAACAGTGGATAATAGTCTCTGGGAAGGGAGTGTGACTGTGGGATAGCAGGTATAGTAGGGAGAGATGGTGTCTATAGTAACAGTGGATAATAGTCTCTGGGAAGGGAGTGTGACTGTGGGATAGCAGGTATAGTAGGGAGAGATGGTGCCTATAGTAACAGTGGATAATAGTCTCTGGGAAGGGAGTGTGACTGTGGGATAGCAGGTATAGTAGGGAGAGATGGTGCCTATAGTAACAGTGGGATAATAGTCTCTGGGAAGGGAGTGTGACTGTGGGATAGCAGGTATAGTAGGGAGAGATGTGTCTATAGTAACAGTGGATAATAGTCTCTGGGAAGGGAGTGTGACTGTGGGATAGCAGGTATAGTAGGGAGAGATGGTGCCTATAGTAACAGTGGATAATAGTCTCTGGGAAGGGAGTGTGGACTGTGGGATAGGCAGGTATAGTAGGGAGAGATGTGTCTATAGTAACAGTGGATAATAGTCTCTGGGAAGGGAATGTGACTGTGGGATAGCAGGTATAGTAGGGAGAGATGTGTCTATAGTAACAGTGGATAATAGTCTCTGGGAAGGGAGTGTGACTGTGGGATAGCAGGTATAGTAGGGAGAGATGGTGTCTATAGTAACAGTGGATAATAGTCTCTGGGAAGGGAGTGTGACTGTGGGATAGCAGGTATAGTAGGGAGAGATGGTGTCTATAGTAACAGTGGATAATAGTCTCTGGGAAGGGAGTGTGACTGTGGGATAGCAGGTATAGTAGGGAGAGATGGTGCCTATAGTAACAGTGGATAATAGTCTCTGGGAAGGGAGTGTGACTGTGGGATAGCAGGTATAGTAGGGAGAGATGGTGCCTATAGTAACAGTGGATAATAGTTTCTGGAAGGGAGTGTGACTGTGGGATAGCAGGTATAGTAGGGAGAGATGTGTCTATAGTAAACAGTGGATAATAGTCTCTGGGAAGGGAGTGTGACTGTGGATAGCAGGTATAGTAGGGAGAGATGGTGCCTATAGTAACAGTGGATAATAGTCTCTGGGAAGGGAGTGTGACTGTGGGATAGCAGGTTATAGTAGGGAGAGATGTGTCTATAGTAACAGTGGATAATAGTCTCTGGGAAGGGAGTGTGACTGTGGGATAGCAGGTATAGTAGGAGAGATGGTGTCTATAGTAACAGTGGATAATAGTCTCTGGGAAGGGAGTGTGGACTGTGGGATAGCAGGGTATAGTAGGGAGAGATGGTGGCCTATAGTAACAGTGGATAATAGTCTCTGGGAAGGGAGTGTGACTGTGGGATAGCAGGTTATAGTAGGGAGAGATGGTGCCTATAGTAACAGTGGGATAATAGTCTCTGGGAAGGGAGTGTGACTGTGGGATAGCAGGTATAGTAGGGAGAGATGGTGTCTATAGTAACAGTGGGATAATAGTCTCTGGGAAGGGAGTGTAACTGTGGGATAGCAGGTATAGTAGGGAGAGATGGTGCCTATAGTAACAGTGGATAATAGTATCTGGGAAGGGAGTGTGACTGTGGGATAGCAGGTATAGTAGGGAGAGATGGTGTCTATAGTAACAGTGGGATAATAGTCTCTGGGAAGGGAGTGTAACTGTGGGATAGCAGGTATAGTAGGGAGAGATGGTGCCTATAGTAACAGTGGATAATAGTCTCTGGGAAGGGAGTGTGACTGTGGGATAGCAGGTATAGTAGGGAGAGATGGTGCCTATAGTAACAGTGGGATAATAGTATCTGGGAAGGGAGTGTGACTGTGGGATAGCAGGTATAGTAGGGAGAGATGGTGTCTATAGTAACAGTGGGATAATAGTCTCTAGGAAGGGAGTGTGAGTGAGGGATAGCAGGTATAGATAAGGCCAATACGTAAATCCATGTAAATGATCCTCCATAAATCATCAGTTCTCAGAGACAGAAATATCTTTGTAGAAATTCTGGGCTTTGTAGCAAGTGCAGCGCCTGAGACTCAATTACGGATGGTGAGACATTAGCGCGGGGGCCATACATAATAAAAGAGAGAGGGGAGATATAGAGGGGGGTATAAGGAGACTAGTTCATATCCGAGCTGCCTCTCCGTATCAGACTTAATGCCGTCAGAGACACATGATCGACTGTGATTAGGGAAGTCATTAATTTTCAAGACAAATAAAAAATGCAAGATCACTTGATTATAAATGTAAATGGCTGTCTCTCCAAATCACTTTCCTAATGTGGACTCCGCGCCCGTGTAACTTTCTCATACTTCACAGAACAGTTGTTTTAGCATCAGCTCTAATGAAATAGAATATGACGCACTCCTTTGGGCTCATGCCGTCTGCCCTCTCCCCGGAGTCGCCATTCATGTTGTCAAGTCAAATCTCCATTTCTGCTTCATCAGGATAATACCCGCGTGTTATTGTTGCCACCCTGACTTGGCCAATTAGTGGCACATAAGGCGACATTTATGGCACTTTTTTTTGCCTTCGTCAGGGAGTAATAAAGTCCAATCAGCGGCTTTCATTCAATATGTACGCTCTGACCCTAGTTCTGATGAGAACTCTTAGCTATTTCATCTTTAAATAAAACGAGTGTCTGGAAGCAATTATGGTGGTGTGTTAATTGGATATTCCTTTTTATCTTTTCTTCTACCCCCAAAAAAAAAAAAAATCACTGCTAACGAAATCCTTGTTTTCTAACGACTCCCAATTCTTCCTTCTTCTGTCTCAGCAATAAACTTCTCGTTTGGCATTCATGCGATTCTGGATGTAATTATTGCGCAAAAAAAATCCCAATAAGACTGTTTCGCGCTCTAGAGCCAACGCATTGCTGAATGCACCAGCTGTGTTTTTGCCTGTGTTGTGAGAAATAAAGGGTAACTTAACCTGCTGAGTTCAAATGTGAATGACAGGCTGGATTTATGGATTATGTTTTTTGTACTGACTAGTGCCTCGCACAATCATTTGGCTTGTCAGAGTTCTTGCAACAGCTGATCCAGCCATATCCAGGGGCTGCTGGCAAAGGCATGAAAAGGCAGGGCATATCTGTTGTTGTTCATTCTGTATGTGCCCCTCACCTTCCCCTCTGTCTGGGCAGGCTCCATCTGTGGTTCCTCATTCTGTATGTGCCCCTCACCTTCCCCTCTGTCTGGGCAGGGTCCATCTGTGGTTCCTTATTCTGTATGTGGCCCTCACCTTCCTCTCTGTCTGGGCAGGCTCCATCTGTGGTTCCTCATTCTGTATGTGCCCCTCACCTTCTCCTCTGTCTGGGCAGGCTCCATCTGTGGTTCCTCATTCTGTATGTGCCCCTCACCTTCCCCTTTGTCTGGGCAGGCTCCATCTGTGGTTCCTTATTGTGTATGTATCCCTCACCTTCTCCTCTGTCTGGGCAGGGTCCATCTGTGGTTCCTCATTCTGTATGTGTCCCTCACCTTCCCCTTTGTCTGGGCAGGCTCCATCTGTGGTTCCCCATTCTGTATGTGCCCCTCACCTTCTCCTCTGTCTGGGCAGGCTCCATCTGTGGTTCCTCATTCTGTATGTGCCCCTCACCTTCCCCTCTGTCTGGGCAGGGTCCATCTGTGGTTCCTTATTCTGTATGTGCCCCTCACCTTCCCCTCTGTCTGGGCAGGGTCCATCTGTGGTTCCTCATTCTGTATGTACCCCTATATATATGAGGGCTCACTCTGATTGAACTTACGACCTTGATTAATGAGAACACAAAGCAATTAGGAGGTGTAAGGTACTGGCTTGTAATTACTTTGCTTAATAAGGATTATAGAATTAGATGCCGTGACTGGTACCATTAGCCTCCCATCCTGCCCAGGTCTCCAGTCTCCAAAACAAACAAAATGACCAAGATAAAATCGCTGGGGCCGATGTAACATTTCGCCACGTTATCCCTTTTAACATTTGAGCGATATAAATATATAAACCATTTAAATCTGCACCGGGAGATGAACGTTGTTTTTTCTGCAAATGGTGAATATTAAAATGTTTTAGGAATGAGAAGAAGAGTTTTGACAGAAAGGTAACACTGAAACGAGCCTTGTCGGGGAGAGGCGGCACCTTCCCACATATAATTATTACCCACTATATTTACATTATAATAATCATTTGCTGCTTGTAGGCATTTTAAGACAAACATATGTAATTCAGCGAGTACATTTCATGTCGGAAACGTGAATACAGAGACGGGCAGGAATTGGCAGAACATAGAAAAGCTTTCAGAGAAATTCCTACTCATTTGGTGATCCGGAGATATTGTTATTAATTACATCCAAGAAACAGTGATCAGAGCGAAGCTGAAAGGGGTTTTAAAGGAAGCGTTTAGCCTAAAATTCGATTTCTGGATGTTACAGACACTGAACCAAGAATGGGAGGTTTCTTTGCAAAAAATGAAAGGTCTGAAGGTTTATTTGCTATTGCCCTGGAAAGAAGGGACAGAGGCAAAATTGCACCTGATAGGATTCATTCCTATAGAACTTCTGTCTGGGGTAATAGTCTGTGTAGTTGACACCTTGCACCCGATTAAGTACAGGCCTTGTGTTTTGAAGGGTGTGCAAAGGGGCTGTACAGGGGGTGCCCACATGCTGCCCACCGTCCACCCCATCTGATCACAGTTCTGGAAATCCAAGTGTTCAAAGCAAAACACTCTTCTTTTCACTCCATTTTAAGTTGTACCTCAAGGCAAGTTGGAGCAGACAGTAACCCTTCCAACACTTTCCTCTTGTCTCTATATATTAGGTACATATCTAGTACTAACAATCCCTATTTCTGTAGGGAAATGAGAGAGAGCAGACAGTAACCCTTCCAACACTTTCCTCTTGTCTCTATATATTAGGTACCTATCTAGTGCTACCAATCCCTATTTCTGTAGGGAAATGAGAGAGAGCAGACAGTAACCCTTCCAACACTTTCCTCTTGTCTCTATATATTAGGTACCTATCTAGTGTTACCAATCCCTATTTCTGTAGGGAAATGAGAGAGAGCAGACAGTAACCCTTCCAACACTTTCCTCTTGTCTCTATATATTAGGTACCTATCTAGTGTTACCAATCCCTATTTCTGTAGGGAAATGAGAGAGAGCAGACAGTAACCCTTCCAACACTTTCCTCTTGTCTCTATATATTAGGTACCTATCTAGTGTTACCAATCCCTATTTCTGTAGGGAAATGAGAGAGCAGACAGTAACCCTTCCAACACTTTCCTCTTGTCTCTATATATTAGGTACCTATCTAGTGCTACCAATCCCTATTTCTGTAGGGAAATGAGAGAGAGCAGACAGTAACCCTTCCAACACTTTCCTCTTGTCTCTATATATTAGGTACCTATCTAGTGTTACCAATCCCTATTTCTGTAGGGAAATGAGAGAGCAGACAGTAACCCTTCCAACACTTTCCTCTTGTCTCTATATATTAGGTACCTATCTAGTGTTACCAATCCCTATTTCTGTAGGGAAATGAGAGAGAGCAGACAGTAACCCTTCCAACACTTTCCTCTTGTCTCTATATATTAGGTACCTATCTAGTGTTACCAATCCCTATTTCTGTAGGGAAATGAGAGAGAGCAGACAGTAACCCTTCCAACACTTTCCTCTTGTCTCTATATATTAGGTACCTATCTAGTGTTACCAATCCCTATTTCTGTAGGGAAATGAGAGAGCAGACAGTAACCCTTCCAACACTTTCCTCTTGTCTCTATATATTAGGTACCTATCTAGTGTTACCAATCCCTATTTCTGTAGGGAAATGAGAGAGAGCAGACAGTAACCCTTCCAACACTTTCCTCTTGTCTCTATATATTAGGTACCTATCTAGTGTTACCAATCCCTATTTCTGTAGGGAAATGAGAGAGAGCAGACAGTAACCCTTCCAACACTTTCCTCTTGTCTCTATATATTAGGTACCTATCTAGTGTTACCAATCCCTATTTCTGTAGGGAAATGAGAGAGAGCAGACAGTAACCCTTCCAACACTTTCCTCTTGAGTCTATATATTAGGTACCTATCTAGTGTTACCAATCCCTATTTCTGTAGGGAAATGAGAGAGAGCAGACAGTAACCCTTCCAACACTTTCCTCTTGTCTCTATATATTAGGTACCTATCTAGTGTTACCAATCCCTATTTCTGTAGGGAAATGAGAGCAGACAGTAACCCTTCCAACACTTTCCTCTTGTCTCTATATATTAGGTACCTATCTAGTGTTACCAATCCCTATTTCTGTAGGAAAATGAGAGAGAGCAGACAGTAACCCTTCCAACACTTTCCTCTTGTCTCTATATATTAGGTACCTATCTAGTGTTACCAATCCCTATTTCTGTAGGGAAATGAGAGAGAGCAGACAGTAACTCTTCCAACACTTTCCTCTTGTCTCTATATATTAGGTACCTATCTAGTGTTACCAATCCCTATTTCTGTAGGGAAATGAGAGAGAGCAGATAGTAACCCTTCCAACACTTTCCTCTTGTCTCTATATATTAGGTACCTATCTAGTGCTATCAAGTAAGTATTCTCCATCACTATAATGGTGGGGGAGTCATGAGGTGTGTCTAATTTAGGCGAGTGAGGGGAATCAGCCGCCTATATCGCTATCAAGAGACTGTTAATCAGAAATCCCTTCCCCTTACTTTTACGATGCTGTGCTAATTTCCCGTCCCCTCCTCGCATGGCTGATCAGATGAGTTCCTACACAAGCTTTCAGCTCTCAGATAAATGAACAGCCAGGAAAGAATATTATCAAATGAGCTGTTGAAGAAGCCGGTGAATATGTCAGTGAATGTGACTGCTCGGAGAATGAATTTAGATTTATCTGCATTATTCCCCCCTCTAGTCTCGGATTCAATGGCTCGGCCCTTGCGCTCTCAGCCTGATCGCTTGGCTTGTAATGAATCCTGACAGACGTTTGCTGGGAGCGCTCTGACGCGTCCAATTGTCTTGTAACTTGTTGGGAAATTAAGTTGGTTAACATTATAAATTGTCTCATTTGACCAGAGGTATTAACACCTCGAAGCTTCGACGCGTGGCGATTTTTAAATTTGTTTTGTTTCCATTAGACAGCTGTGACTTCTCAGTTTCCCGAAGGCTAAATTGGCCTTTTTTCTTTCTCTTAAATAAAAGCACAACACGGTGGTGACAAGAGCAATACAGGGAGACGTGAAAAATAGAGAGAATAAAGTGTGACCATTTGGTTATGAGCAACAGAATTGCATCCGGTGGGAAACCTCTGATACGTTGTTTCTCTGCCTTCGACATGAATGTTCTGTATTAGTGATGTGCGGCCCCATAACTGCAGTGGGTGCGGGTTCAGGTACAGGTCGAGCTTATTTCGACCCGCACATCTCAGAAGGGGTATCTGCCTAGTGCCCCCTAATCATTACGCCATAGTCACATGACACTTTTGCCTACCCCCAGTTCTGGCCGTGGATAGCACACTGTCAGGTTTAATACACACAGTTACCTCTCAAGCAAACTTTACGGCCCCTGGAGTGTCCACTCCCACCCTCAGCCTCCGGTATCCTACTAGGGGTCCAATTAACACCCCCCCTTTCCAGGGCTTCGCCCAGACACCAGTCTTGCCATGTCATTGCAGTAGAACTCCAACACTTTTCACCATCTCTCTCCCAGTGCCTCAACTATCCACTCCAAACCTGACTGGCTGGGTACCCACTGGGCTGTCATACCCACTTACTCCTTGTTGTTGCTACAGCTGCCCATGCTAACTACCCTGTCTCACCTCACACTCCCAGAGTGTGCTACATTACAAGATAGGCCTCTCACTACCTAAATTCAGTACCTCTTCCTGTGGGCTGCCTCCACTATTCAGTGACTTCCTGCATGCCACTCTTCCCATGATGCATCTTTCTCTTTCCTGCAGAACCTCCCCTTTTTATAACCTTCCATTCTCCACCCTCATGAGACTTCCCCTTATGTAATTGCTTTTACTCACTAGCTCCCTCTAGAGGCTCCTAATTCCATCTCTTAACTCCTAGGTTGCATCAAGTGGCCAAACTAGTTATACGTACATTAACCATTAACTTAATGATTCACATTTACCCCATTTAGATGCTAATATTTGGGGCTCCCCTGAGGGAAGGCCTTTTTACATGAAGCTGTAGGGGGACATGTTCTTATGGAGGGCATCAATAGGTGCAGCTGTGCCTCATTCATCAGAAGGACAGTTGCAATTTCGCCCCCCGTATGGAGCATTTTTGGAAAAGGTACCTCACAAATTGTGTTTGTATCCTAAATAATGGTAGAGAACAGACATAGTTTTCAGATCTGCCGCTTGTAGCAGTTTACATAAAGGGAAAAACATCATCATTTTTTAATATCTTGTCCAATTCTTAGCTCACCCTGCCCCTCCCAAACTGCAATATTTGTTTTGCCTTCTTTTAGCAGCTCCAACAAGTCACAACTTGCAGATGTTAGAAAGTCACAGCTGCCATTTTGGTTAATGTATATGATGATCTGGCTTATTCCCTTCTCATGTGGAGCATTTGGGCTCATTCACCTGGGCTATGAGGTAAGTGAAAAGAGACTGCCATTTTCTGAGACTCTATAAGTTAAGTGTCACTCTTTGACTTTGTTTGACTGGTGGGGTTATATTGATGATGTTTTCAAAATACAGTAGGAGCCATGCAAAATATTCATGAATAAGATAGGGTGGATCTATAATTAATCCAATGCACTGGTGTCAGTGAGGAGTTTGATTTGCTGATGTTTACGGGGGTAAAAAAAAGGCAGGCATCCACCATGCACCCACAAAAACACTAACAATTCTTGTGTCCCCATACTGGCACCAGCTTCATCCTGGAGGCTCATCTTCACAACTTGTGAGTTTTCTCTTCCTAACAGAATTGAAAAGTACAATAACTAGATAATAATAATAAAGTCTAGCGTAGAGCTGTCCATACAAAAGGCAATATTACCTTCTGACTCTTCACTGAACTGAACTCTCCATATATGAGGCCAAAAAGGTGGCCTCCATTTCAAATAGCTTGGCTAGCTATGAAATCCAAGCCCTGGCTGTTGGGTTAAACATTGAATCACATCCATTAGGGGACTGTGCAGACCATCCAATCAAGAGCTACTGTACACCTGGGTGGCCAAAGCAGACAAAGACCATGTCATTTGTCAATTTCTTCATGTATGGCTAGCTTTACTATCAATAAACTAATCAATAAAGTCTAGCCCTGAGATCAGTGATGTCTAGCTGTACAATCAATAAACTCTAGCCCTACAATCAATAAAGTCTAACATTGCAATCAATATAGTCTAGTTTTACAATCGATACATCTAGCAATACTATCAATGAAGCCTTACACAATCTGGCTTTACAACCAATAGTAAAGTTAATATAATCTAGAAATACAATTGAGAAATCTAGTCCTACAATCATAAAAAATACAAAATAAATTCAATAAAAGTCAAACAATCGTTCTACTTTTGGTTGCTAGTCTCCTGGGCTTTGGTCTGGAATTTAGGTTCAGCGTTGGAAAAATACAGAAGAAAAAGAAGAAGACACAAAGAGTTATTAGCTAAAACTCAAATTTATATCATCTTTTTATTAAACCAAGCTCCCATTCACCGTATATACTCGAGTATAAGCCGAGTTTTTCAGCCCCCAAAATATGCTGAAAAACTCTACCTCGGCTTATACTCGGGTCAAGCGCAAAAACGGTCGCCGGCGTCCAAGAATAGTCGCCGGCATCCAAGAATAGTCTCCAAGAATATTCGCCGGCGTCCAAGAATGGTCGCTGGCATCCAAAAACGAGAGGCCGGCACCTCCAATGGAAGCAGAAACCCTCAATTTTGAAAATTACCAGAAGCTACTGCATTTCTCACCCTAGGCTTATACTCGAGTCAATAAGCTTTCCCAGTTTTTGTAGGTAAAATTAGGTACCTCGGCTTATACTCGGGACGGTTTATACTCAAGTATATACGGTACTTATCAATATAATAACTCAAAAAAGTTAGGTCGGGAAAAGACTCAAAGCGAAAATTTGAATCATATGAATTTTTCAGATTTGACGCCCAACCACTTTGGGTTATCACTCAAAAGCCCTGAATTTTTCGGATTATCGGACGAAAAACAGCGCAGATCGCAATATCTTCAAATTGTAAAAGGGATATCTGCCATTGACTTCTACATGACCTCAACCTGTTCGGATTCAGACTTTCAGCAACTTCAGGGTATAAGTCTCTAAAAATTTGAGGGTTTTTTTTTTTCTCAAAAAATTTGAGTTTTTGCCCCAATAAAAATTTGAGTTTTTGCCCCAATAAAAATTTGAGTTTTTGCCCCAATAAAAATTTGAGTTTTTGCCCCAATAAAAATTTGAGTTTTTGCCCCAATAAAAATTTAGGTTTAGAAAATAACCCCCAAAATGAAAATGAAACAGATTTAATAAAACTTCCCCTTTCATTCATGCAAGAGCTTTTTTGGCAAAATGCGGAACCCGGTTCTTTCCTCTTTGTTGAAAGTGTCATAAATCATCCGCTTCAATGACAGTTATTAATTCTGGCTACACACTCCTTTATGTCAAATCTTACGGTGAGGAACATCTAAAAGCTCCTTCAAATTGTTCTATTTGGTCTTTAGATGCTGCCACTTCCCGGCCGTTCCTTCCCACTGACATAAACATAAAACGAGTTGATCATTTCTTTATTACTATGAATTGCTTACCATTTTTATCTGGATAAATATAGTCAATTTCAATTACATAAAACACATATTACATTAAGTTTTGTACACATAAAT
Source organism: Xenopus laevis (assembly GCF_017654675.1). Taxonomy (NCBI): domain Eukaryota; kingdom Metazoa; phylum Chordata; class Amphibia; order Anura; family Pipidae; genus Xenopus; species Xenopus laevis. The sequence continues at coordinate 1,648,939 of NC_054377.1, forward strand.
TACTCCGGGTTTCCTATTAGCCCTGTCAATGTGCAGATTTCTTCAATTAAAAAATTACATCATTAGGAAAATATGTTCTTTAATAAAGTGGATAATTCCGAGACTATTTAGCCAACATTAGCAGTGGTGGTTTATTCATTTTAACTTGATTGATTAAAATGATGTAGAGGCTGCCTTAGTCAAATGACATTTTTAGAAAAATATCTCAATGCTTTTTTTTTGATGAAATTTATGAGATTTCTTCTCTACAGATCTTCATGCCAATGGAAATGACACACAAAGTGCAACATTTACTATGTAGGATCCAACACAAATAAATATTTAATAAAGTTGGGTATGCAACAGACTGGGATAACAATACACGATAATAAAAAAATACAAAAATATAATTATATATATTGTACTTTAAAAAAAAATAAACTTGGGTATTGAACAGTCTGGGATTAAAACATTAAAAAATATGATTAATTATAATTTTGAAAAGTAAATTAAGATAATTATTCAGCAGTTGGATTACAATACACTATAATAAAAAAATACAATTATATTATTAAAAAAAATCAATAGCGTTGGGTGTTCTCCCGGAATCATGACTTTGAATATGAACATCATATCATGCCAGATTTTGAATTTTGCACGGGTTTATTTTAATTAGGATCAGTGAAACTTTCCACTGCCCTTTTCTTGTCGTAGGCCCCTCAGCTGACTTTATCAATTTTTGAATCTGAGTTAAGAAAACCTTGAATTTTTCAAACATAAATTCATCTTAATTAATTAAGAAAATACTCAAACCTCCCATTAACTTACAGGTATATAACAACTTGCAAGGTTTTAGCTGCAATGTTTCCATTCAATTACAAATTTCGGCAATTGATAAATCTTTAAAATTAGGTGAGAAAACCTATGTTTTTTGCCTCAATTTCTCAAATGTAATTGATAATTAAGAAAATACTCAAACCTCCCATTGACTTACAGGTATATAACAATTTGCAAGGATTTAGCTGCAATGTTTACATTCCAATATGAAATTTTGGCAATTGATGCATTTTGTAAAATTTGAGCTCAGAAAACTTCATTCAAAAAAATAGTTTTTTGCCTTGATTTTCTCAAATTTAATTTATAATTAAGAAAATACTCAAACCTCCCATTGACTTATGTGTATATAAAACAACTAGCAAGGTTTTAGCTGCAATGTTTCCATTTGACTTTGAAATATCCGCAATTGATAAATCTTTAAAATTGAAGCTCAAAAAATTTCAATCAGAATATGTTTTTAGCCTCCATTTCTCAAATGTAATTGATAATTAAGAAAATACTCAAACCTCCCATTGACTTACAGGTATATAACAATTTGCAAGGATTTAGCTGCAATGTTTACATTCCAATTTGAAATTTTGGCAATTGATGCATTTTGTAAAATTTGAGCTCAGAAAACTTCATTCGAAAAAATAGTTTTTTGCCTTGATTTTCTCAAATTTAATTTATAATTAAGAAAATACTCAAACCTCCCATTGACTTACTGTATATGTATATAACAACTAGCAAGGTTTTAGCTGCAATGTTTCCATTTGACTTTGAAATATCCGCAATTGATAAATCTTTAAAATTCAAGCTCAAAAAACTTCAATCAGAATATGTTTTTAGCCTCAATTTCTCAAATTATATTTGATAGTTAAGAAAATACTCAAACGTCCCATTTACAGGTATTTAAACATTTTCAAGGTTTTAGCTGCAATGTTTGAATTTGAAATTTCTGCAATTGGTACAATTTTAAAATTTGAGCTGAGAAAATTTCAATCAAAAAAATAGTTTTTTGCCTCAATTTTCTCAAATTGAATTTATAATTAAGAAAATACTCAAACTCCCAATGACTTACAGGTATATAATAACTTGCAAGGTTTTAGCTGCAATGTTTCCATTTGACTTTGACATTTCTGCAGTTAATAAATCTTAAAAATTCAAGCTCAAAAAATCAGAAGATGTTTTTTTTACTTAATTTCTCAAATGTAATTGATAGTTAAGAAAATACTCAAACCTCCCATTGACTTACAGGTATATAAGAACTTGCAAGGTTTTAACTGCAAATGTTTCCAATCAAACTTTCCGCAATTGATAAATCATTAAAATTCGAGCTCAGAAAATATGTTTTTTTGCCTCAATTTTCTCAAATTTAATTGAAAAATAGATCTATTAACTCCTCTTTTACAGCCATGAAGTGGAGCATTCCCCAATTCATACTATATTGGGTTCATATAATCTCCTACTTTCATATTTATCACAAATTCAGCCTTATTCTTAATTATTTTCTTTGTGAATTAGAAATAAACCAGACAATCATTTTCTTGTGGTTAGAACCATGAGATAATACTGTTCATTTGAGGGGAAAAAATCTGAATATAAATAGTTTCACAACAAATTAGAGCTCAATTTCATGCGTTAATTTCTTTCTGTGGGAGAATAAGACTTGATAATTGCCTGAGAGGGAAATATATATATCCTCAAATTATGGTGTGAATCGGTTTTAAATAATATTTACTTTTATTTTCTATTTAATGCTGATCCTCTTATTTTTCCATTTCACTGCATCAGTTTCATCATTGTTCTGTTATTCTTGCTTTTTTTTTTAGAGTTCATTTGAAATTGGTAACATAGAAAGTAAGTATAAATCCTTCAGGCCCGACATGGTAGATAGCACCCCCATACTGCTAATCAGATCACTGTCTTCAGCAATTGCTGTTGATTTTTTGACAAATTCCAATTATTTATTGCCTTTTATGTATTCCACCAATGAATCGCTCATTCATTTTTATTAAACATAATCTATTTTACAGTAAGAAATCCCTCCTATGCTGATGATGAAATCTCCTTTAATCCCCATCAGTAAATCATTCCCCCTCCCTTGGTAGGGAATCCCATAACCTGACTACCCTTACAGTAAAGAACCCCTTCCTATGCTAATGGTGAGATCTCCTTTCCTCCCCACCAATGAATCACTCATTCCCCCTCTCTTGGTAGGGAATCCCATAACCTGACTGTCCTTACAGTAAAGAACCCCTTCCTATGCTGATGATGAGATCTCCTTTCCTCCCCACCAATAAATCACTCATTCTCCCTCTCTTGGTAGGGAATCCCATAACCTGACTGTCCTTACAGTAAAGAACCCCTTCCTATGCTGATGATGAGATCTCCTTTCCTCCCCACCAATAAATCACTCATTCCCCCTCTCTTGGTAGGGAATCCCATAACCTGACTGCCCTTACATTAAAGAACCCCTTCCTATGCTGATGGTGAAATCTCCTTTCCTCCCCACCAATGAATCACTCATTCCCCCTCTCTTGGTAGGGAATCCCATAACCTGACTGCCCTTACAGTAAAGAACCCCTTCCTATGCTGATGGTGAGATCTCTTTTCCTCCCCACCAATGAATCACTCATTCCCCTCTCTTGGTAGGGAATCCCATAACCTGACTGTCCTTATAGTAAATTACCCCTTCCTATGCTGATGGTGAGATCTCCTTTCCTCCCCACCAATAAATCACTCATTCCCCTCTCTTGGTAGGGAATCCCATAACCTGACTGTCCTTATAGTAAATAACCCCTTCCTATGCTGATGGTGAGATCTCCTTTCCTCCCCACCAATGAATAACTCATTCCCCCTCTCATGGTAGGGAATCCCATAACCTGACTGCCCTTACAGTAAAGAACCCCTTCCTATGCTAATGGTAATATCTCCTTTCCTTCCCACCAATGAATCACTCATCCCCCCTCTCTTGTTAGGGAATCCCATAACCTGACTGTCCTTACAGTAAAGAACCCCTTCCTATACTGATGGTAAGATCTCCTTTCCTCCCCACCAAAGAATCAGTCGTTCCCCCTCTCTTAGGAATCCTATTAGGGCATATGGTGTTCCACTAGTCCCCTGCAATTAACCCGTTGCTACTAATTTTTACAACAAAAAGATTGGGTTTTTGCAGATGTTAGATCCAAAGCCAAGACTGAGTGCATGTTTTCAGCGTATCATCCTTGGGGAGGGGGTATCTGTGATTTAAGACATTTTCTTTAAGCTTCTCAGAATCTGCAAGTACAAGTTCAGTTGTCGTTTGCCCACACCACAGCATGGTAAAAAGGCACAAACATTGCAACTTGGCTTTCAGAGGAGATAAAGTCTTTTGTAGGGAGCCGAGACCATGGAATTAAGGCCAAATGGCAATTACTGCTTGTAGTGACAGAAGACTCGCAACTGAACATACATCCAGCCTCTGAGAGATAATGGTAAAACCCTTTGAAAAATATTCTACATGCCACTCAGATGTCAGCAGGACTTCCAGGGGCAATTGTACTCGCCTTAAATTGTTGATTCTCTCTTTTTTTTTTTTGCACGTTTAAGCCGCAGTTCAAACGTTTGGAAGGCGTGAATGCCCGCTGTTAGCCCTGGCCCAAAATACGCTCCACATTTAAATGTGCCATTAACACTTCAGCCAGACCACAATTTATATTTTTATCCTTATTTATGTGTTTATTTTACAGTAGACGCCAGTCCCTCCCCCATTGTAAAACATTATATTTCCAAAATAGCTTTAAAATGAAGAGAAAAAAAATATTCTATAAAATATATTTTTTATGACGTACAAATAAATATATTTAAAAAAACATTTTGCGGTTTTGTACACTAATGAACACTAATGGAAGGGGCTTTTATTTCCCGCCGACTACAATGACATGAAGAATTTTCGAGAAAAAGCCACATTAGATCAATTTAGCAGGGCTCTCAGGAGAAAGGACAAGGCACCCTCTGTTTTATTGTGCGGAATTCGAGTCATCTTGGCGAACATTGTAATCCAATTTCACTTTATCTCTCAAGACTTTTAAAGCGAGGTAAAATTTCCACCAGGTAGATCAAAATTAATTTTTTTATGGAAGGAGTATATTTTATTTTCCCCCCAAGGACATTGTCGGAGGCTTGCAGAGAGCTAATGGATACAACATGCTGTCTGGTTCCTGTGCACTTAAAAAATCACAAAAGGGGCAGAAATCTTGTGCAACTTTGTCGGACACGTATGATTTTCCCTCTGTTGAGATACCTGGTGTAAGGCCGGCAAATGGAAAAATACTCGGCACAGAAATGCATGAGGTTTCTAGAAAGACACAGCGGAGAGGCCGTGGCACACGGAGCTAGAAATATATCTTTAAGCAGACTTGGAACCATTGGCAAAACTGAAGGAAATTGTATGGAAATGACTGGAATCGACCCAGTGTCGGACTGGCCCACCGGGATACCCGGAAAACTCCCGGTGGGCCTAGGTGTCAGGGGACCTCTTGCTTCTAACCATTTTGCCTATTTCATGGTCGATCCCTATTTCTTTAAGGGGCTTAATAATGGAAAAATAGAGTATAGTATGAAGAGATAAAAGACTAAAGAGGTTGAGTGAAGAGAAAAGGAATAATAGTTTGGAAAGTGGGCCCACAGTCTTAAGGTTTTCTGGTCCCAGTCCGACACTGAATCTATCTACAAAAGTCTAGATACGTTCATTCTGCCCCCGAACAATATCTGCCATCACTTGGGCAGACGTACGGCAAACGGTCTTGCACAAATGGGACAATCCAGCATACGAAGACCAATTTTTGGTAGCAGTATGTTGGGTAGATGATGAGAAGCCTCTATGTAGACATTGACCAATGATAGGCTTAAGGAATACTGAAGAGTATGGCCGAGATGTACGGTCACCTAACATGTACCAGGAATAAAGTCCAAAGAAGAACAACTGAGTTGATAAAGGTTATGGAAGGTCATGGTTGTACTAGGTCCAGATCCTTGAAATCTACAATTGGGTCAAGTCCAGGCCAGTTACAAAGTGGAGGTTCCACCCCCCAACCATCTCTAGTACCAGGTTTAACTGTCTGTTGACATGTTTTGCCTTCCTCTGGATGAATTAACCATTAGGCAGTTGGGTCAAATTAAAAAAACCTATTTCATGGAAGAATAGAGTATAGTATGTAGAGATAAAAGACTAAAGAGGTTGAGTGAAGAGAAAAGGAATAATAGTTTGGAAACTGGGCCCACAGTTAGGTTTTCTGGTCCCAGTCCGACACTGAATCTACCTACAAAAGCCTAGATACGTTCATTCTGCCCCCTGAACAATATCTGCCATCACTTGGGCAGACGTACGTCATAGGGCAAACGGTCTTGCACAAATGGGACAATCCAGCATACGAAGACCAATTTTTGGTAGCAGTATGTTGGGTAGATGATGAGAAGCCTCTATGTAGACATTGACCAATGATAGGCTTACGGAATACTGAAGAGTATGGCCGAGATGTACGGTCACCTTACATGTACCAGGAATAAAGTCCAAAGAAGAACAACTGAGTTGATAAAGGTTATGGAAGGTCTCAGGTCATGGTTGTACTTGGTCCAAATCCTTGAAATCTACAATTGGGTCAAGTCCTGGCCAGTTACAAAGTGAAGGTCCCCCCCCAACCAGCTCTAGTACCAGGTTTAACTGTCTGTTGACATGCTTTGCCTTCCTCTGGATGAATTAACCATTAGGCAGTTGGGTCAAATTATCCAGCCCCATGTTTAATTAGTAATTAGTTTTGTTCCAGCCTGGACCTGCAATTGCCTTATCTACAACCCAAATTTGCTACCCAGGACCTTAGCATACCCCTTCCAATTGGCAAAAATCTCATTTGCTGGAGAACCTGTTGCTACTCACTGGCCACCATGAAATAGGTTTGCCACTTGTCCGGTTTTGACTTGGACAGCTTGGTTTTTAAAAGGGCTTTCCGGGTCAAAACTGCCTGCCCGGTTTCCAAAATTAGAAAAACCAGGAAGAACTCTCTGAGATTAACGGGGGGATCATCAAATTTATGATTGCCACGTCATAGCCCCACCCCTTGACATCACAAACCCACCCTCCCCACACCCTGTGACATCACTGCCCATGCTCTGCCCAGAGACCCGACCATGAAACCAGAAGTGATGTCACCTCAAACCACAAGTGACATCATCATAAAAAAATGACCCCTGACCCACAAACCTACTGATTTGCACCCGCGACTTGCAGAAGCATGTCCTACCTAAAGTTCACTAAATTCCCATGGGCAACCGACCCAATGCGGGACTCTTCATGAGTATGAAAGGGATAGAAGGAGACTGCAATGAAAAGCTAACAATGGATCCATGGAGAATGCACAGCAGCTGCAAGTAACAAGCAACATGGCAGCTTCTTTCTGCTCAGAAACACAAATGGGCTTTTTTGTTTACTATTCCCTCCAATAACTGGATTACCGAAATAATTAATGAAGATGAGTTTCTGCTTTTTTTGGATGTGTTAGGAAACAAAGGGGAAATCGGTTCTGCTCGTTCCTCGGGGGTTGGGGGTTAATTAATGTAACATCCCGAAAAAGTAATTTTACACATTTCCAAGATGTTAGAATGCACTTTAATATATTAATAGCATTAAAATCAATGTGTTACTTGCTGCGATGCTTTGGGGAAATCAGTTATTTAACTAATGATTCTCTGCTGAGATCTATCACAGCTTTGTCCCTTCTGTTCCTGTTCCTCTTTTTTAATATTAAATTCGGCCCAAAATTCATAACAAATTATTAGCGATGAGCGGATGACTCCTGTTTTGGTGATAAAATTGCAAAGATTCGTCAATTTGTGGGCTTCTTTTTTTTTTTGCAGTGACTTTTTTCATGACTATTTTATCGCCACTTGGCGCATTTTGGCGCAAGTCACTTTAACGAAGTGACTATGGGGAAAGTCCTACAAGTATAAAGAGGAATTTTTTGGATACCGTGTTAGAGATTCCCCTAGGAATTCTCAGGTGGAAAATTTAAAATGACTGGAGAATCGAATTTTTGGGAACATTTTCAATGATTTTAGTAAATATTAGAGAAGTTACTGAACTCGGCTCTCCATAGCCTCATATTGATTATAAGAAGAAGAAAAATGCTGAGGGTCTGGGCCAGGCGCTGGGATCTGCCCCAAATACTGAATGGGTTCTGTCTGCACCAAACTACAAACAGATATTTGTGTACATTACATTTCTCTAGGTATATCTGTTGCCATTCGGTTTAGAAGTACAATATGAAATAAGGCTCAGTATCTCTGTTCATATAGATATAGATATATAGTGAATAAAGTACCCCCTTTTGTAAAATATAAGGATATTATAAGTTACCGAGGAGTTTCATGACCATATAAAAGTACGAGGCCGAAGGCCGAGTTATACAGGTCATGGAACTCCGAGGTGACTTCTAATATCCTTATATTTTGCAACTGGGGGTACTTTATTTATTATAATACACAAATTTCAGTGAGTCATGTGACAGAAATGAGATCAGAACTCACCGTTTATAACTGATGACATCAGAACTCACCGTTTATAAGGATATAATTTACAGGATATTCACAGCTTTTGTGTATTATATATACGTATATACGTATGTCTTCAGGCAAAACCACAGACACCATTGCCTCTAAGTGAATCTTTCCAGATACTCTGTGGCCCGAGGAGATTCTGTCTCTTTGTATTTAATCTTCTTTCAACTGACT